>NW_022630523.1:83858-105524 GCF_010909765.2 Amblyraja radiata | reverse complement strand
TTCCCACGATCGGGGCTGTGACGAGGACCAGGTTCGTTGGTCTTCTTCGGGCCAGTGCCGGCGTGAGAGTGATAGGGGTTGGAACACGTCACCGGGTGCGGGCTGGGCTGCGCTTTCAAGGGGCACCTCGCCGGACCGTGGGCAGCGGTGGGCCCCCTCTGCCCACTGCGTTTGGTTGGGCTAGGATTGTAATGAGAATGATCGGGGTTGGAACAGTTCACCGGGGTTGAGACGGGTATTGGCGCTGGTAACCGCGCCGGGCACGGGGTAGAATGGCGCCTGGAGGACTCGCCGCGAGCGGGCGGGCAGGGACTGCCGTGAGAATGAGACGCGTTGGAACACCTCGAGGGGGGTGGCGGGATGGCGGGGGATACCGCCGGGCACTTGGCGGGGTGGTGCCACGGCGCAGGTGGCTCGGCGCGCCTCGAATGGCCGCCATTGCAGTGGGAATGGGAGGCTTTAGAACACGATGTTGCCCGTGGTATATAATGTGGGCATCTTGCCACACATGGAACAGGCTGGCATGAGTTGGTACTTTGTTGAGGACACGGAATATCGTTGGGAATTGTTTGGCATTTCACCGGAGTGGAGACAGGTCTTTCGGAGTTCCTGCAGTGGGAATGGGATGGGTTAGCACATACGACCGGATCAAGGGTGTGCAGGGGATGGAGTTCCTTCTTATCTCCTCGACCCGGGCACGTGTGAAGGTGAGACACGTCGACGCATTTCATGTGATCGGGTTCAGTCGTGGCCTGGGGCTTTTTGGGGGAAACTCTTGGGGGAGTTGTAGAGGTGGCGGCGTCCCTTGTAGCACGGGTACCAGAGTGAGACGAGGATCCGTCGGGGTATGTGGACGGGCTGGAGCTGGACATTTGGGCAGATGTGGTGGAATCCTTAGTAGCTCCGGCCATGGAGTGGGAAGGAACTGTTTCATTTTGAGACTTTGCCAGGCCAGAGCTGGAGGTCATGGGCGAGGTGGAAGAGTTCCTTTTGGTCCCAGCGTGAGACTGAAATGGGGACGTGTCGGAGGACTTCACCAAACCTGAACTGGAGGTCATTGGAGATGTTGCAGAATTCCTTTTGGTCCCAGCACCAGACTGAGACGGAGAGGAGTCGGAAGACCTCACCAAACCTAAGCTGGAGGTCATCGGAGATGTGGATGAGTTCCTTTTGGTCCCAGCCCCGGATGGTGGCCCAGACGCCACGGGGCCAGACTTAGGAAGACCTGGAGATGTTGCCTGGTGCCTTCTGATATCGGAGCCAGAGGGTGATGGAGGGATGGCAGGGCTGTCCACTGGGTCATCAGCAGGAGGGGGCAGAGATCCTGGAAGATGCTTCACTTGACCAGAGGCGTTGGCCTGACTTGTTGGATCAACGTTGGAGGATGAATGGAGGCCATTCCTTATTTGGCCATGAACAGAGTGAGAGGGAGAAGCGGACGGATGTCCTGTGGGATTCGAGGTTGGGGGAGGTGAGATTGGTTCGGCCTTTTCAATCGGGCCAGAGGCGGACGGAGATTGAGATGCTGCCGCCTTCTCCGCGAAGCTGCCGACGGCGCTGGCGCTGGGGGAAGGTTGACCAGCATCAACGAGGACGTAACCAGAGGAAGATTTAGTCCCTGGAAGGAGCCCGCTCGGGCCGGAGGGAGAAGCAGACGGAGGTTTTCCGGCGTACCACAGTGGGGGCGAGTCGGAGGGAGACGCAGTAGCTTCGGGGACACGCTTCGGAGTGAAGCTCTGGGGAGGCGGAGGTGTCGAGGCCCCTCCTGCCGCGTGTGAGACAGAGGGGACTGGAGATGTTGGGAAAAACCAAAGTGGATCAACACCGGGGTAGGATAAGGACTTCTGGCCCGGATTAAATGCAACTGAATTGGAAGGCGATGGAGAGGCATTCATTTGGTTCTTTGACCTCATAGGGGAATGGACCTGAGATCCATTGTTGACCTGTTTGGCACTTGAGTGAATTTGGGGGTCGCTGGTACGTTCAACTGACTCGTAGATGGACTGAGACACCAGCGTGGAAAATTGGCTCATCTTATCATTGTTGGAGGTATAATAATCCACATTGGCTTGCTTGATGTTGTCGGGCTTGGCATGGTAATGATATCCTTTGGGGTGACTGAGTCGGTCGGAGCTACGGTGGTTTTGAGATATGTGGACACGTTGCTTTGGACCGGCGGAGGATCCATTCCTCCCATCGTTCTTTGTGGCGCTAGTGTGTGAGTGAGGATGGTACGGGTTGGAATATTTCAACGAACCGGAGCTCGGTTGGGTGCGAGCTGCGTTCACCAGCCTGGCAGATCCGTTTGCTTCGGCGTGCCTTGATTGGGGAGGCCTTGCGCCAGAATTGACCGGGCGTATCTGGACCATGCCCGACCGCGACCGAGATGTTTCCTTGAGTTGCTTCGGGGCGGGCGCGGACGTGGACGTGGACCCTCTGCGTGGAGTTTCGGCCTGTCTCGATGGGCCGGGTCGAGAGTGAGGCCTTGTCGGGCCAGGGGCAGGTTGGGCCTGAGCTGTCTCCGAGCGCCTTGGCGAGATGGAGGCCGGGTGGGAGGTTTCCGGGGACCTCCGGGATGCGGGGGGGGCCTGTTGGAACTGGGGCTTCCACGGGGGGGAGTCAGTGCACCTCTCCGAGCCAGAGCCGGATTGAGGAGGCCCGGCGTGTTTCCTGGCAGCGGGGCACGAGTGGGGAGGGGAATGCCTGGGGTTGGTGTGTTGTTGCCGCGTGCCAGAGGCGGAGAGAGGCGGGGTTACTTCGCTTGCCATCGCCGACCCTGGAGGGAGGCCGCCCGCGGAGTCGAGCCAAGACGATCG
The DNA here is from genome assembly GCF_010909765.2 of Amblyraja radiata. Classification (NCBI taxonomy): domain Eukaryota; kingdom Metazoa; phylum Chordata; class Chondrichthyes; order Rajiformes; family Rajidae; genus Amblyraja; species Amblyraja radiata. Next base: position 102,708 of record NW_022630523.1, on the reverse strand, counting down.
AGACTTTAGTTCAGGGGCGAAACCCAACGGTGGGCCTTCCGGCCCGGCTCGGCGGTGATGCGGCGAATCTGACCCTGGTTGGAACGCAGAGACCTGGGAACCACTAGAACCACACAGCGACTCCATCTTGGAGCAGGGGCTGGCCAACAGAGTCTGAGAACCTTCTAGAAGTTTGGTGCTTTCAGCACAGGGCCCCATTTTAGAGCAGGGGCTGGCCAACAGAGTCTGAGAACCTTCTAGAAGTTTGGTGCTTGCAGCACAAGGCCCCATTTTAGAGCAGGGGCTGGCCAACAGAGTCTGAGAACCTTCTAGAAGTTTGGTGCTTTCAGCACAAGGCCCCATTTTAGAGCAGGGGCTGGCCAACAGAGTCTGAGAACCTTCTAGAAGTTTGATGCTTTCAGCATAGGGCCCCATCTTGGAGCAAGGGCTGGCCAACAGAGTCTGAGAACCTTCTAGAAGCTTGGTGCTTTCGACACTGGAGCAGGACCTGGCCAACGGTGACGAGAGGCCTTCCAGTAGCTTTGCTCGTTCGACCTCACACACGGGGCAAGAGTTGAGTCTGAATTCTTGCGGGCAGCCCGCCCCCCTGCCCGCGGGCGCCTTCCTCCGGCGCTGGCCGTTCCTCCTCGGGCTGTCCTCCGGGGGGGCGCGCGTTCTCGGAGACGCCCTGCCCCGGCGCTCCCAGGCCACCTTGTCGGGGCAGCCCAACATGGCCAGGCACTGGATCTTGCCCATCTCGCGCCCTTGAGGGGAGTAGATGACGAGGTTTCGCAGGCAGTCTTCGGAGAACCAAGCGTTGGGATCGGCATCCGGTTCTGTTATGTAATAGTTGCCCACATCCGGGCAAAGTCTCGCTGCTGCTGCACCTTGCATTGTCCGATATATCCGAGTCCGGTCCGTTTGGCACTACCACTTACACCGGAGAAGCTTGGCCATGTCGGCGGCCTTTCGACTTTGGCATCTAAAAATCAAAATCAAAGATACTGTTAGAGTCATCGGGCCCATAGCAGAAGCATCCACGTCGATGGGGCTAGAAGCTGGAAGTATCCCGAGCTAATTCTTTTTTATTTTAAGATTAGGTTTTATTTGTTGTCATTTGAACCCAGAAGTTCAAACGAAATTTAGTTTCTGCAGTCATACACACAAGAAGAAAAACCAAGACACAACACAATTTGCACAAACATCCATCACAGCGAATCTCCTCCTCACTGTGATGGAAGGCAAAGTCTTATCTCTCCCCTGCTCTCCCCATTCTCCTCCCGATGTCAAAGTCAAAGCCCCCGGCGGGCGATGGTAAATAATAATAATAATAATAATAATAATGGATGGGATTTATATAGCGCCTTTCTAATACTCAAGGCGCTTTACATCGCATTATTCATTCACTCCTCAGTCACACTCGGTGGTGGTAAGCTACTTCTGTAGCCACAGCTGCCCTGGGGCAGACTGACGGAAGCGTGGCTGCCAATCTGCGCCTACGGCCCCTCCGACCACAACCAATCACTCACACACATTCACACACAGGCAAAGGTGGGTGAAGTGTCTTGCCCAAGGACACGACGACAGTATGCACTCACAAATAAGTCCCGTGGCCATTAAAGCCGCATCGGGCGCTGCAAGGCCAGGCTCCGGGTCTTGATGCTGGAGCCCCCCGGCGTGCGCTAACAAGTCCCGCGGCCATTTAAAGCCGCGCCGGGCGATGATGTAAGGCCCCGCTCCATGTCATTCTCAACCCCGCAACTCGGGCGGGAGAAGTCGCCGTCGCGGAAGCCCCGAAAAGGGGTCTCCCACCAGGGACCCGCGGGCTCCCGGTGTCACCGTCCACCAGACCTGCGGCTGAAGCCTCCGAATCTCCGGGGTCGGGCCGCAGTAGCGCGCCACCACAGCTCCTCCCGCTCCGAACTCGGCCAGCTCCGCGATGGTAGTAGATCCGCAGGCTCCGCGACTGGGGCCCCTGGTCGTTCCGGTTGGAGGCCGCTCCACGGCGCTAGGCCCCAACGACAACGGAGACCCGACAGAGAAAAGGTCGGGTCCACCGTACAGGGAAAAGATTTTAAAAGTTTCCCCCCCCTCCACCCCCACAGTTTTCCGGAGGAGGCGCTGTCCTGAACGGCTGCCTGTCCTGCAGCTGTCCGGTTTTTTTCCCTTCTTTTTTATTATTTTTAGTACGTTGAGTGTGTAGTCAGGGGGCCTAATCTTTTTATGTGTGGGGGGTGGTGGGGGAAACTGCTTTTCGAGTCCCTACCTGGTCGGAGGGGTTGCCTTCCTCCGAGCAGCGACTTCGACCTGTCCTTGCGGCCTACCAGTGGGTCCTGGAGCGACGTTTCCCTGAGGGGACCTGGCCAGAACATCGGCTTTGGCGGCGGCGCAGAACATCGGCTTTGGCGGCGGCGCAGCGCTGGAGCGCTATTGCGGAGCGGGCGATGCCTTTCCTGGGTCGCCGCGCTGGAACTCCAGTATGCTGGGACCGCCGATAAGAACATCGTGGAGCCGCGGTTCTGTGGAGCGGCCAGCTGCGGCGCTGAACGTTACATCCCGGAGCCTGGGATCTCTTGCTGAGATCGCCAGTGTGCGGAGCTCCGTCCGGCGTGGTCTGTTGGCTTGGAAGCCGCGGGCTCCGGTGGGAAGGCGGCCGTTCCTGGCACCCCAAGCCGCTGGGGGTTCTCCCGACGCCGGAGCACCATCACCCGGCGAGAATATCGGGCGCCGTGGCGGCGACTGTGGAGGCCTCAATAGGCCCGACTTTGGGTGGACAAGAGGATGGGGACTGGACTTTGTGCCTTCCCCCACAGTGGGAATCACTGTGGGGGGATGTTTTTGTGTTGAACTTCTTTTTGAATGCTATGTTGTATTTTTATTAGTGTGCTGCAAGGACATCTGAATTTCCCCTGAATAAGGGGATTAATAAAGTTTAATCTAATCTAATCTAATACCCAGTTAAAAAAAAACACTGTGAACTACACTCAAACGAGACAAGAAAATAAAAAAAGACAGACAGACTGCAGAGGCCGCTGCGACGTGGCTGGTGCGATCCTGGTATTACCACCATCTATTGCAACCAGTGATGGCTTCCCGCTGATTTTCGCTGGAAGCTCGCGTCCTTTTCAGGACGGACGATGACAGCGATGTCGATGAGTGTATGAACGAATAAGTTTATTGGCCAAGTATTCACATACAAGGAATTTGCCTTGGTGCTCCGCCCGCAAGTGACGACATGACATACAGTGTCATTTGAAAGTCAACATTTGAAACATGGCAGATGGACACGAGAGAAGAGAGGGATACAGTGTGGAAACAGGCCCTTCGGCCCAACTTGCCCACGCCGGCCAACACGTCCCATCTACACTGGTCCCACCTGCCTGAGCTTGGTCCAAACCCCTCCTGTGGAATTCTCTGCCTCAGAAACATAGAAACATAGACAATAGGTGCAGGAGTAGGCCATTCGGTCCTTCGAGCCTGCACCGCCATTCAATATGATCATGGCTGATCATCCAACTCAGTATCCCGTACCTGCCTTCTCTCCATACCCCCTGGTCCCTTTAGCCACACGGGCCACATCTAACTCCCTCTTAAATATAGCCAATGAACTGTGGCCTCAACTACATTCTGTGGCAGAGAATTCCAGAAATTCACCACTCTCTGTGTAAAAAATGTTTTTCTCATCTCAGTCCTAAACGATTTCCCCTTTATCCTTAAACTGTGACCCCTTGTTCTGGACTTCCCCAACATCGGGAACAATCTTCCTGCATCTAGCCTGTCCAACCCCTTAAGAGGTCGGTCCTCTGGATACTTTCAAGAGAGAGCTAGATAGGGCTCTTAAGGATAGCAAAGTCAGGGGATATGGGGAGAAGGCAGGGACGGGGTACTGATTGGGGATGATCAGCCATGATCACATTGAATGGCGGTGCTGGCTCGAAGGGCCGAATGGCCTACTCCTGCACCTATTGTCTATTGTCTGCCTCAGAGGGCGGTGGAGGCAGGTTCTCTGGATACTTTCAAGAGAGAGCTAGATAGGGCTCTTAAAGATAGCGGAGTCAGGGGATATGGGGAGAAGGCAGGAACGGGGTACTGATTGGGGATGATCAGCCGTGATCACATTGAATGGCGGTGCTGGCTCGAAGGGCCGAATGGCCTACTCCTGCACTTATTGTCTATTGTCAAACCTGTCCTATCCATGTCATCGGGCAGGTAGATGGGACTAGGTGAGAATAAAGGACTAGAAGGGCCGAGATGGCCTGTTTCCGTGCAGTAATTGTTATATGGTTGTTATATGGTTTATGTACCTGTCTAATTGTTTCTTATGCCCCTGTCCCACTTAGGAAACCTGAACGGAAACCTCTGGAGACTTTGCGCCCCACCCAAGGTTTCCGTGCGGTTCCCGGAGGTTGCAGGTGGTTGCCGGAGGTTGCAGGTAGTGGAAGCAGGTAGGGAGACTGATAAAAACCTCCGGGAACCGCACGGAAACCTTGGGTGGGGCGCAAAGTCTCCAGAGGTTTCCGTTCAGGTTTCCTAAGTGGGACAGGGGCATTAAACATCGGGATAGTCCCTGCCTCAACTACCTCCCCTGGCAGTGACGTGCCCGTCCAAAAGCCGCTTCAGAAGGGCGAGGAGTGCGAAGAAAGTGTGGAGAAGATTACCTGAGAAGATGATGTGAACGCAGCGGAGTATTAGCCATTCGGTTCCTCGTAGCGGTGATCGGCTGAGCAGCAGAATTCTAGTTGGAGAGGAATTCAAGGAGTGAGGCTGAGTGCAGTTGAGGGATGCACAGTCAAACTGCACAACATTCGGGTGGGGGGGGGACACCTCATTGAAACTTACCGAATAGTCTTCTTGTGTATGGCGTGCACAGCCTAAAGTTGTAAGACAACTTGTTTAAGAAGGAACTGCAGATGCTGGAAAATCGAAGGTACACAAAAAAGCTGGAGAAACTCAGCGGGTGCAGCAGCATCTATGGAGCGAAGGAAATAGGCAACGTTTCGGCCCGAAACTTTGCCTATTTCCTTCGCTCCATAGATGCTGCTGCACCCGCTGAGTTTCTCCAGCTTTTTTGTGTACCTTTGTAAGACAACTTGTTCAGTTTGATCTTCTGCTTGTGCACGGCAGGATGATTGCGTTTGTCGAAACAGGGCGGACCACGTGAAGGTTGCAATCTCCCACCCAGCCGAATAGTGAAAGGCCTGGATAGAGTGGATGTGGAGAGGGTGTTTCCACTAGTGGGAGAGTCTAGGACCAGAGGTCGCAGCCTCAGAATCGAGAGACGTTCGTTTAGGAAGGAGATGAGGAGGAATTTCTTTAGCCAGAGGGTGGTGAATCTGTGGGATTCTTTGCCACAGACGGCTGTGGAGGCCACAAGTCAGCGGATATTTTTAAGGCAGAGATAGATAGATTCTTGATTAGTGCGGGTGTCAGGGGTTACGGGGAGAAGCAGGAGAATGGGGTTTGGAGGGAGAGATAGATCGGCCATGATTGAATGGCGGAAACGACTTGGTGGGCCGAATGGCCTAATTCTGCTCCTATCACTTATGAATTTGGGTCAGAGATGATATTTTTTTCTCGTCTGACCCTCAGTCTGAAGAAGGGTCTCGACCCGAAAACGTCACCCATTCCTTCTCTCCAGAGATGCTGCCTGTCCCGCTGAGTTACTCCAGCATTTTGTGTCTGTCTTAGGGCTATGGAAACCCATACGCATGCAGCCACGCCAGTTTCCGTAGGGACCCCGTACAGAACAAGGTGCAACTTACGTGAAGAACTATGTCCGTCTGTTGAATCCCGGCCGACAGCATCTTTTTATTGCTTCCCTAGGATTTAAAAACCAAAAGATTCAGACAGTCAGCCCATCCAGCCTAGGCCGGCGAATGGCCTAATTCTACTCCGATAACTTGTGAACTCGACACAAAAAAAGCTGGAGTAACTCAGCGGGACAGGCAGCATCTCTGGAGAGAAGGAATAGGCGACGTTTCGGGTCGAGACCCTTCTTCAGAGTTGTGTGTGTCTATCTGCAGTTCCTTCTCAGTCTGAGGAAAAGTCACCCGTTCCCTCCCTCCAGAGATGTAGCCTGACCCTGCTGAGTTACTCCGCCATTTTGTGCAAAGATCCTATAGATAGACCACTCCTGCTAAATGCAATGGGCTGACGTGTAGTACGCAACGGAGCGGAACGTGGGCCTTTTTTTCATCCATTTCAGTAACCCGGTCCCCACCCGACCCGCAGTGTAATCAACGTTGCGGGGGAACAGTTTGTGTTAATAAATTAAAATTCTGAAAATGAGAAGATTTTTACCAAATAACTTTTATTTTTACGAGGATGTTTCCGTAACCGGCTTCCGTCTCCGCGCTAGTATCCATGATGGGATCTTTGGTGCGGAGACAGAAGCCGGTTACGGAAATGGGGCCGAAAATTACCCATGACCGTACTACGTCTTTTTCGTCGAGTGGACCATCTTGCTCGTTATAGGATCTTTGGTTTTGTGTGTGTGTGTCTTCCCTTCCCTTCAGCCCCTCTCGTCCACGCCCACCCGGGTGCCCGAAGTCGCGTCGTTTACCCGCATTTGGGCTGGTGGTGAAGGCACGTCAACGCCTCTGGTTTCGGAAGGCCGCCTGTAAGTCATCTGGTCCTGATCTCGATCCTGCTGCTCTCTCTACTCGATGGTGGCAAGGGTCAGGGGTCACTGGCGCCGGGGAGTGGGGGGGGGGGGGGGTGGGGTCGTCGAGGTCAGCAGGTACGCTCTGGCCAACGGTCACCCGGGTGTCTGTTCCGTGGCAGGGTCGGCTGTTCGTACAGCATCTGTAGAGAGAAGAACGGGTTAATTATTATTTTTTTCGTGCTGGATGGAACTGCAGATGCTGGTTTACGGCGAAGATATCGACACTGGATAAAAAAAACTGCAGGTCAGCCAGAATCTCTGGAGAAAAAGCAACGGGCAATGTTTCAGGTCCAGACCCTTCCTCAGACTGAGAGTCAGTTTAGTTCTAGAGATACAGCCCGAAATCAGGCCCTTCGGCCCACCGTGTCTGCGCCGACCAGCGATCCCCGCACAACACTGACACTATCCTACACACACACACACACTGGGGACAATTCTTACATTTATACCAAGCCAATTGACTTACAAAACCGCACGTCTTTGGAGTGTGGGAGGAAACCGAAGATCTCGGAGAAAACCCACGGGGAGAACGTGCAAACTCCACACAGACAGCACCCGTGGTCGGGATCGAAAAACCCACGCAGACAATAGGTGCAGGAGTAGGCCATTCGGCCCTGCACCGCCATTCAATGTGATCATGGCTGATCATCCCCAATTAGCAGCCTATTCCTGCCTTCTCCCCATATCCGCTATCTTTAAGAGCCCTATCTAGCTCTCTCTTGAAAGTATCCAGAGAACCGGCCTCCACCGCCCTCTGAGGCAGGGAATTCCACAGACTCACCACTCTCTGTGAGAAAAAATGTTTCTTCGTCTCCGTTCTAAATGGCTGACCCCTTATTCTTAAACTGTGTGTGGCCCCTGGTTCTGGACTCCCCCAACATCGGGAATATGTTTCCTGCCTCTAGTGTGTCCAAACCTTAATAATCTTAGAGAGACAAAAATGCTGGAGAAACTCAGCGGGTGAGGCAGCATCTATGGAGCGAAGGAAATAGGTAACGTTTCGGCTCGAAACCCTTCTTCAGTTAAGCCCCTGTCCCACTTTCCTGAGTTATTTACAAATTCTCCGGAGTTTTCCCCTTATGTTTCTCCCTCTTAAATATAGCCAATGAACTGTGGCCTCAACTACCTTCTGTGGCAGAGAATTCCACAGATTCACCACTCTCTGTGTAAAAAATGATTTTCTCATCTCGGTCCTAAAAGACTTCCCCCTTATCCTTAAACTGTAACTCCTTGTTCTGGACTTCCCCAACATCGGGAACAATCATCCTGCATCTAGCCTGTCCAACCCCTTAAGAATTTTGTAAGTTTCTATAAGATCCCCCCTCAATCTTCTAAATTCTAGCGAGTACAAGCCGAGTCTATCCAGTCTTTCTTCATATGAAAGTCCTGACATCGCAGGAATCAGTCTGGTGAACCTTCTCTGTACTCCCTCTATGGCAAGAATGTCTTTCCTCAGATTAGGAGACCAAAACTGTACGCAATACTCCAGGTGTGGTCTAACCAAGACCCTGTACAACTGCAGTAGAACCTCCCTGCTCCTATGCTCAAATCCTTTTGCTAACAAATCCGTAGGAGGCAGTAGATATATTGTAGCGTCTCGTTATGTCAGCCGTAGGTACTCGGGGCATCAGGTAAGTCGGGACGTTGTTTCAGCCCGATAAAAAATGTTCATGAGTAAAAAAATAGCCCCGAGTACGATATATCCATGGACTCCTACAGACTCGTCACGAACATTCTGCGAGTTTGAATCAAGGGAAAAACTCGGGAGAATTCATGAATAACTCGGGAAAGTAGGACAGACCCTTAAATAATCTTAGGTAGACAAAAAATCTGGAGAAACTCAGCGGGTGCAGCAGCATCTATGGAGCGAAGGAGATAGGCAACGTTTCGGGCCGAAACCCTTCTTCAGATAAATAAATCTTATATGTTTCAATAAGATAACCTCTCATCCTTCTAAACTCCAGAGTGTACAAGCCCAGCCGCTCCATTCTCTCAGCATATGACAGTCCCGCCATCCCGGGAATTAACCTGGTGAACCTACGCTGCACTCCCTCAATAGCAAGAACGTCCTTCCTCAAATTAGGGGACCAAAACTGCACACAATACATCCAGGTGTGGTCTCACTAGGGCCCTGTACAACTGCAGAAGGACCTATCACTCTTGATGGCAATAGGACTAGTTTTAGTCAACATCAGCACATGACCTCTGTCACTCCAGTTCGTGAGAATAGAAACATAGAAAATAGGTGCAGGAGGAGGCCATTCGGCCCTTCGAGCCAGCACCGCCACTCATTGTGATCATGGCTGATCATCCCCTATCAATAACCCGTGCCTGCCTTATTCCCATATCCCTTGACTCCACTAGCCCCTAGAGCTCTATCTAACTATCTCTTAAATCCATCCAGTGACTTGGCCTCCACTGCCCTCTGTGGCAGGGAATTCCACAAATTCACAACTCTCTGGGTGAAATATCCCCTTTATTCTAAGACTGTGGCCCCTGGTTCTGGACTCGCCCAAGATTGGGAACATTTTTCCTGCATCTAGCATATTCGTGGAAGGTCGCAGGAGTTCGTAGATTACCAAAATCTTGATTTAAAAAAAAAAGTGTTTTAAACTTGGCAGAGGTTTTGGATTAAAAGCCCTGTCCCACGGTACGAGTTCATTCCAAGAGCTCTCCCGAGTTTAAAAAAAGTCAAACTCGTGGTAAGCACGGAGAATGTACGTAGCGGGTACGTCGGAGCTCGGGGACGTCTCTTAGCGGCTCGTAACGCTAACGGCAGGCGCTCGGGAAGACTCGCTAACTAACGGCGGGTAAGCACGGGAAGACTCGTGAAGATTTTTCAACATTGTGAAAAATGTCCACGAGAGCCCCGAGTACCGACGAGCGGCCATTACCGTAAATCTCCGAGCTTCGAATCAGGGCAAAACTCGGGAGAGCTCTTGGAATGAACTCGTACCGTGGGACAGGGGTTTAAGTCGGGAAAGTGGGACAGGCCCTTTATATAGGTATGTTGCAAAGCCTACCTGAAGCGTCGCTGAAAATCTGTCGCTGCGGGTGTGCGCGATTTTGGCGCCGTTTAGAGGGGGGCGGGTTTAAAACGCGATTTTCTCTAGGCTGTTCAAATCGAAGATGTTCAGCCTAGTTAATTATTAACGAAAAATCGCTGGAAGACCCCGTCGCAAAAGCTATTATTAGTTTTAAAGGCCTCGTATAATAGTTATAGTAGTTTAAAAATCAATCTCTAAACCCGCGACCACCGGCAGCTGTCAGGGTCGCATAGAGCAAATAACAGGAGGTAGGCTGCTTATTTTTACATTAAAAAGGGCTTCTTAAGATCCCTTTATACAAAGTTTAATGTTGCGAGTAGCTAATTTTGGGCCCATTATATCCCGCAGTATTTTTCTGGGCATTTGGGGGCACAAATCTACCGCAATGTGAACGTTCTAAACCAGCGCGTTCACAGGATCCCACTAGAAAGCTGATTTAAAATGGACTTTAATTTACAGCAATTAAACACTAAATTCCTTCCATTTGGCCTATAAATTAATGTAAATGAGATTTAAAAATCATGTTTTATTGTGAATTATTTATGAATATTATTTGGACACTTAGGCTATTTAAAAATGTTAATCATTTATTAAGAAATGGATAGATGTTTAGATCTAGTAATTGAAGTTTGAAATTAGCTACACTTGGGTAACTAACTAATTATATGCGTTAATTTCAGGTCATCCAAGTAAGATTATTTTATATTTGTTTCAGAATGCTTCAATCTACGATAACTGAAAATTTCATTCAGTTCTCTTAATTTTTAAGAAGGTTATGGGCTTTTGACTGCACACGATCACAGCTTTTTTGTTATGTCCATAGAAAATCAATAGGGAACAAGATGCTAATTTCCCAGTATGAAAATGGCCATAACGTTTTAAATACTTGAGATATGAAAGTGAATTAGGTGTCAAATTAAACTTATTTTTATGCTTTATCTGATGGGATAAATTACAGACTTGATTTTTAAAATCTCAAAATTTTGTAACATTGCTACTTTATACTGTACCATGGTGATGGTGTTGAAGATGAGGATGGCTAAGACAGCAGACCCGAAGAAGCAGAAGACGATGAGCTCAGCGGTGAAACACTGCGCGGTGCTGGGATGGGGAGAGCAAGCCACCTCCTGTAGCCAGTGCTCCTGTCCCAGCAGTGACTGGCATGGCGACAATGCCGAAATCATCGGGGAAAACTGGCCAGGGTGAATGAAGGGAGAGAGAGAGAGTGTGTGTGTGAGAGAGAGAGAGAGAGAGAGAATAGAGAGGGGGAAAATGTACAGGGCGAGGTAGAAAGGGGGAAAAGGGGAGAAGATGTGGGCTGTGGGCACAAGGGAGAGGGGATTGTGTGTGTGTGTCAGAGACCTCTATTGTGACCTCGTTTGTTACGTTCGACCAAAGGATCCATTGGCATCTGGTGGATTCGAACCACCGACGCCGCTGCTGCTGCTGCTGTTGTTTGAGATGTCCCGGCTCTCAGAGAGGATGGTCAGACGGAGGGAAGAGGAGAGGAGGGGAGGACTTCATCTCTGAGGATGGGAGTTGGCCACATCCTCGCTAAACGCGACTTGTTTGGAAAGGAAATAAGCGGGTCGGGCAGCATCTCTGGAGGCGAGCACAGATTTGAAGTGCTGGAGTAACTCGAAGGTAGACAAAAGTGCTGGAGAAACTCAGTGGGTGCAGCAGCATCTGTGGAGCGAAGGAAATAGGCGACGTTTCGGGCCGAAACCCTTCTTCCGACTGGGTTTTCGGCCCGAAACCTTCGATTTTTAAGCATCTGCAGTTCCTTCTTAAATGCTGGAGTAACCCCCAGAGCAGGGGGGGGGAGGTGGTCTGAACCGAGCGGTAGCCTAGCGGGGTCTGTAGGCCAGTGGCTCTGGCCGAAATCTGTTTTAAAATGGTCCGTTAAAACAAAGGTTTACTGTTGAAACATTACGAAGTTTCTGACTAAATGGAAGCCTTCAGGTAATTTATTCTCCTCCGCTTTTTCATTTTTCGGATCACATTCTCCGGGCTCTGCGGCCGACCATCGCTGGAGGTGGAGGAGGCAGCCTCGGACTGTCGTGAGCCCCACCGCGGGACGCGGACTTAACATCGGAGGGGATCCCTTGCCTGGGATCGCTCCCACTGCGGCCTGCGGACTTACCATCAAGAGCTCGCAGTCTCGGGAGAGGCCGAGTCTGGAGCTCCAACGCCGCGGAACGTTCGACCAGCCCCGACGAGAGGTTCGATCGCTCGGCGCGGGGGAGCTGACATCCCCCTCCCCCGATGCAGGAGCTGATCGCCTCGATGCGGAGGGGCCCGAACGCCACCGGCTACGGGAGTCAAGATCATCCCGTCAACGGGGGCTCGAGGCCCATGACCGAGGAAGAACAAAAGGAAGGACATGAACTTTATTTCGCCTTCCATCACAGTGAGGAATGTGGAGGAGTCACTGTGGTGGATGTTCATGTTAAAATGTGTTTTTGAGTGATCTGTTGCTTTTAAATGTATGACTGACCTGGCCAGTGAAATTCCTCGTATGTTGCAAAACATACTTGGCAAATAAAGTCTGATTCTGATTTAGTCTCCTCCATTTGAAAGCTGGTGGTAAGCTAAATACTATTGTATATTTTCCTTCGTGTAAGCATTTGGAGAAACAGGAGGTGGAGTTTAGTTTTGTGTGGGAAAGAACTGCAGATGCTGGTTTAAATCGAAGATAGACACAAAATGCTGGAGCAACTCAGCGGGACAGGCAGCATCTCTGGAGAGAAAGAATGTGTTATTCAGTTTATTGTCACGTGTACCGAGGTACAGTGAAAAGCTTTTGTTACGTGCGAACCAGTCGGAGGAAAGACAAAACATGATTACAATCGAGTCGTCCACAATGTACAGATACATGATAATGGGAATAACATGATTAACATTCAGTGCAAGGTAAAGTCCAATCAAGGATAGTCCGAGGGTCTCCAATGAGGTAGATAGTAGTTCAGGACCGCTCTCTGGTTGTGGTAGGATGGTTCAGCTGCCTGATAACAGCCGGGAAGAAACTGTCTCTGAATCTGGAGGTGTGTGTGTGTGTTCGTTTTCACACTTCTGTACCTCTTGCCCGATGGGAGAGGGGAGAAGAGGGAGTGGCCGGGGGTGCGACTGGTCCTTGATGATGCTGCTGGCCTTGCCGAGGCAGCGTGAGGTGTAGATGGAGTCGACCTCATTGAAACTTTCAGAATTATGAAAGGCATGGATGTAGTGGATGTGGAGAGGATGTTTCCACTGGTGGGAGAGTCTAGGACCAGAGGTCACAGCTGCAATAGACAATAGGTGCAGGAGTAGAGGCCATTCGGCTCATCGAGCCAGCACAGCCATTCAATGTGATCATGGCTGATCATCCCCAATCAGTACCCCTTTCCTGCCTTCTCCCCATATCCCCTGACTCCGCTATCTGTAAGAGCCCTATCTAGCTCTCTCTTGAAAGCATCCAGAGAACCGGCCTCCACCTCCCTCTGAGGCAGAGAATTCCAGACTCACAAGACTATGAAAAAGTGTTTCATCGTCTCCGTTCTAATTGGCTTGTCCCTGGTTCTGGACTCTCCCAACATCGGGAACATAAAATGAAAGGGCAATCTTTTAGGAAGGAGATGAGGAGGAATTTCTTTAGCCAGAGGGTGGTGAATCTGTGGAATTCTTCGCCACAGACGGCTGTGGAGGCCACAAGTCAGTGGATATTCTTAAGGCAGAGATAGACAGATTCTTGATTAGAACGGGAGTCAAGTGTTATGGGGAGAAGGCAGGAGAATGGGATTAGGAGGCAGAGATCAGCCATGATTTAACGGCGGAGTGGATGGGCCGAATGGCCTGATTCTACTCCTATAACTTGTGAACCAGACACAAAGTGCTGGAGTAACTCAGCGGGTCAGGCAGCATCTCTGGAGAAAAGGAATAGGTGACGTTTCGGGTGGCGATCCTTCTTCGGACTGGGAGTCAGGTTGAGGGTCTGTGGTCGTCGATGATGCTGCTGGCCTTGCCGAGGCAGCGTGAGGTGTTGCACCGTTGCCCGCCGTGTTTGCTCCCGTGTCGCTCTGCCCCTCACAGGGCCATGGCCGCCCAGCCGACGATCAGCAGGGTCCCGCCGAGCGGCGCGGCCTTTGTGAAGGTGGGGTCGGCGGTGATGGCCTGGTAGTAGAGGGAGCCGCAGAACATGGCCATCCCGGAGGTCAGCAAGGTGCCAGCCTGCAGACACACAACACACAACGGACACGTCAGCAGCCATCCGGTGCCTGTGGTGACCGCGGCAGGGCCAGGCCGGGCAGGGAGCGAGGACCGTCAGAGTGGGAGGGGGCGTGGGTGAGTGAAGGGGGGGGGCTGTAGGTGATGGGGGAGGGGCATAGGTGAGGGGGGAGGGAGGGCTGTAGGTGAGTGAGGGGGGGCTGTAGGTGAGGGGAGGGGTCATAGGTGAGTGAGAGGGGGGGCATATGTGAGCGAGGGGGGGGCTGTAGGTGAGTGAGGGGGGGGGCTGTAGGTGAGTGAGGGGGGGGCTGTAGGTGAGTGAGGGGGGGGGGCATAGGTGAGGGGGGGAGGGGCATAGGTGATTGAGAGGGGGGGGCATAGGTGAGTTAGAGGGGGGGGCATAGGTGAATGAGGGGGGGGGCTGTAGGTGAGTGAGGGGGGGCTGTAGGTGAGGGGAGGGGTCATAGGTGAGTGGGGGGGGGCATAGGTGAGTGAGGGGGGGCATAGGTGAGTTAGAGGGGGGGCATAGGTGAGTGAGGGGGGGCATAGGTGAGTTAGAGGGGGGGCATAGGTGAGTGAGGGGGGGGGCTGTAGGTGAGTGAGGGGGGGGCTGTAGGTGAGTGAGGGGGGGCTGTAGGTGAGTGAGGGGGGGCTGTAGGTGAGTGAGGGGAGGGGGGCTGTAGGTGAGTGAGGGGGGGCTGTAGGTGAGTGAGGGGAGGGGGGCTGTAGGTGAGTGAGGGGAGGGGGGCTGTAGGTGAGTGAGGGGAGGGGGGCTGTAGGTGAGTAATAATAATAATATTAATAATAATAATAATATATTTTATTGTCATTGCACATAGGTACAACGAGATTTGGTTTGCAGCTTCCATCCGATAGTCATAACTTAAACAACTAATAACATTTAGATTTAGGTACCCTGAGAAATATGATTTATAAAAAGAACAGTAAAACAGTCTAACAGTCAAAACAGTCTAAATTGCAAATGTGAGGGGAGGGGGGCTGTAGGTGAGGGAGGGCCCATTGGTGGGCGAGGTGGGGGCTACCTGAGGTTGCAGGTAAGACCTTCCACTGCCTGCAACCACCTGCCACCTCCGGCAACCACCTGCCACCTCCGGCAACCACCTGCCACCTCCGGCAACCACCTGCAACCTCCGGCAACCTCCGGCAACCACCTTCAACTAGCATCGCAACCGGCTTCGACTAAAAAATCACCGGTTTTTAAAACGGCAACCAATTTTTAGTCGCGGCCGGTTTTGAATTTTTTTGAAATAATCGCCGGAACGTAGAAGAAGCGGAAACCACTTTCGACCATTAGGGAGACGGACAAAAACCTCCGGGAACCGCACGGAAACCTTGGGTCTCCAAAGGTTTCCGTTCAGGTTTCCTAAGTGGGACAGGGGCATTAGATTTTATAATTCGGGCTGCTAGGCTGTAGGTGGATGCATTTTTTTTAATTGTTAGTTATTGGCCTTTTAAAGTATTTATTGCTCTCAGGTATTGTCTACGTTGTATTTTTCTGTCTGCGTTCGTTTTGAATGTGTGGGTTTGTTAGTTGGGGGCTTCTGGACATCTGAATTTCCCCGAGGAGATCAATTTATTATTATTATTATTATTATTATTATTATTATTATTATTATTAATATTATTATTAAAGTATTCACCCGATCGTAATTTTTTTTTTTAATCGGGAAAGACAAACTCAAACTCGTACCAGCAGGGGCTTGCGGCAATGGGGGACTCCCAGAAGAGCCAAACTGTGCAGGAAATGATACTTGTTGGCAGTTTCGAACAGCTGTGAGAGAAGAGAGGTGTTAGTGCAGCATATTTACTATCATTATCGGCGGTCACCCGAAACTGGCGTCTTTTTGGGGAGGACGCCAGTGCGTGACTGTGTTTAACGTGGGGAGACCGGTGCACAAACAGCCACCACACGGTCCTTGACAGATCTGGGTCAGGATCCAGTGGCGTGGAGACCGAGACGACCGGAGACCCGTTTCCCCTGCAGCCTTCATCCGCCTTCCCAGCCGCTGTGGCGCTCCACTAAGGTCAGCCATTGTCCTCCGCCTGTTCCACCGTTGAGGTCTCGGTTGGATTGCTGCAAAATTGCTGCCCACTATATCATAAAAATCTTAAGACACATAAACGTTCAACAAAACGCTGTTCCTTTTCACTGCATTATACATTTACTCACACAGATGGAGACAACAGGGGCAGACCATTACATAGAAAATAGGTGCAGGAGTAGAGGCTATTCGGCCCTTCGAGCCTGCACCGCCATTCAATATGATCATGGCTGATCATCCAATTCAGTATCCTGTACCTGCCTTCTCTCCATACCCCCTGATCCCTTTAGCCACAAGGGCCACATCTAACTCCCTCTTAAATATAGCCAATGAACTGTGTGGCCTCAACTACCTTCTGTGCCAGAGAATTCCACAGATTCACCACTCTTTGCGTGTGAAAAATGTTTTTCTCATCTCGGTCGGTCCTAAAGGATTTCCCTCTTATCCTTAAACTGTGACCCCTTGTCCTGGACTTCCCCAACATCGGGAACAATCTTCCTGCATCTAGCCTGTCCAACCCCTTAAGTAAATTAAAAGTTACATCAAACCCCGCTACGATACGATAGAACTTTATTCATCCCCAGAGGGAAATTGGTCTGGCAACAACAGTCACAACAAGGTACACAAAAACCTGACATTAAAATCAAATTAAAAGTGAAAAGGAAAAAGGGAAAAGTACAGCCGTACTAATTAAGAACCTGCTAATTACCATCTTAAAAATATCCACTGACTTGTGGCCTCCACAGCCTTGTGCAGCAAAGAATTCCACAGATTCACCGCCCTCTGGCTAAAGAAATTCCTCCTCATCTCCTTCCCCAAGGAACGTCCTTTAATTCTGAGGCTGTGCCCTCTGGTCCTAGACTCTCCCGCTAGTGGAAGCATCCTCTCCACATCCACTCTATCCGTAAGTTTCAATGAGGTGTCCCCTTATCCTTTTAAACCCCAGCGATTACAGGCCCTCAAACGCTCATCATATGTTAACCCACTCATTCCTGGGATTAAATTCAAAAAGACCGTACTAATATGAAGGAGAGCTCGGCAAGGAAAGGCCAACACTGGCCTCTGCTGGTAGATAGGTACATTGTTTAGTTTGGTTTTAGTTTAGAGATACAGCGCGGAAACAGGCCCTTAGTCCCCTTAGTCCAGCGATCCCCGCACACTAACACTATCCTACACACACTAGGGACAATTTTACATTTACACCAAGCCAATTAACCTACAAACATGCACGTCTTTGGAGTGTGAGAGGAAGTCGAAGATCTCGGAGAAAGCCCACGCAGGTCACGGGGAGAGCGTACAAACTCAGTACGGGCAGCATCCATAGTCGGGATTGAACCCGGGTCGCTAGATTGTCCCTAGTGCAGGATGGTGTTAATGTGCGGGGATCGATGGTCGGTGCAGACTCGGTGGGCCGAAGAGCAATTTTGGGCCTGAATATCTGAGGATGCGCTGGGTGTTGGAGAGGGTCCAGGGGAGGGTTACGAGAATAATCCCAGGAATGAGTGGGTTAACGTATATGATGTGCTTTTGACGGCACTGGGCCTGTACTCGCTGGAGTTTCGAAGGATGAGGGGGGGACACCTCATTGAAACTTACGGAATAGTGAAAGGCCCGGATAGAGTGGATGTGGAGAGGATGTTTCCACTAGTGGGAGAGTCCAGGACCAAAGAATAAGAAGACATACATTTACGGAAAGGAGACGAGGAGGAATTTTCTTAGCCAGAGGGTGGTGAATCGGTGGAATTCTTTGCCACAGACGGTAGTGGAGGCCAATTCATTGGGTATTTTTAAAGCAGAGATAGACTAGTTTTAGAGTAGTGTGGGTGCCAGGGGCTACAGGGAGAAGGCAGGAGAATGGGGTTGAGCGGGAAAGATAGATCAGTCGTGATTGAATGGCAGTCGACTCGATGGGCCGAATGGTTTAATTCTGCTCTTATGATTTATATTTTAAACAGCTAAGAATATATTAGAAACATAGAAACATAGAAATTAGGTGCAGGAGTAGGCCATTCGGCCCTTCGAGCCTGCACCGCCATTCAATATGATCATGGCTGATCATCCAACTCAGTATCCCGTACCTGCCTTCTCTCCATACCCTCTGATCCCCTTAGCCATAAGGGCCACATCTAACTCCCTCTTAAATATAGCCAATGAACTGGCCTCGACTACCCTCTGTGGCAGGGAGTTCCAGAGATTCACCACTCTCTGTGTGAAAAAAGTTCTTCTCATCTCGGTTTTAAAGGATTTCCCCCTTATCCTTAAGCTGTGACCCCTTGTCCTGGACTTCCCCAACATCGGGAACAATCTTCCTGCATCTAGCCTGGCCAACCCCTTAAGAATTTTGTACGTTTCTATAAGATCCCCTCTCAATCTCCTAAATTCTAGAGAGTATAAACCAAGTCTATCCAGTCTTTCTTCATAAGACAGTCCTGACATCCCAGGAATCAGTCTGGTGAACCTTCTCTGCACTCCCTCTATGGCAATAATGTCCTTCCTCAGATTTGGAGACCAAAACTGTACGCAATACTCCAGGTGTGGTCTCACCAAGACCCTGTACAACTGCAGTAGAACCTCCCTGCTCCTATACTCAAATCCTTTTGCTATAAAAACTAACATACCATTCGCTTTCTTCACTGCCTGCTGCACCTGCATGCCCACTTTCAATGACTGGTGTACCATGACACCCAGGTCTCGCTGCATCTCCCCTTTTCCTAGTCGGCCACCATTTAGATAATAGACTGCTTTCCTGTTTTTGCCACCAAAATGGATAACCTCACATTTATCCACATTATACTGCATATTATGATGTTTTTTTTTTGGCTGAGAGTGAAAAGTGTCCGGAGTTAATCAGAGGTGTTAATAGTTAGACAATAGACAATAGGTGCAGGAGTAGG
>NW_022630523.1:39702-83359 GCF_010909765.2 Amblyraja radiata | reverse complement strand
GAGAGAGAAATATATTTATGAGTTTATGTACAGGGACATATCTATCCATGCACTGTATACTTGTATTTATACTTATGCATCTTAAATATGTATGTCATGTTTTATACTTTGGCAAAATAACAATGTATTTTTTATCATGCCAATAAAGTTTTTAAATTGAAATTGAATTGAGAAAGGGAGAGAGAGAAAGGGAGAGAAAGAGAGAGAGAGAGAGAGAAAGAGGGATGTCCATTGCTGGGTCTGTTGGATGGACATGGGATGGGGACTGGACTTTGTGCCTTTCCTCATAATGGGAACCATTGTGGGGGGATGTTTTTATGTTTAAATTTCTTTATTCCTGTTATGTCTGTATTCTTTTTTTATGTGCTGCATTGGCAAGAAGCATTTCACTACACCTAGGTGTGTGTGTGACCAATAAAATAACCTTTGAACCTTTGTCTAGTATAACAGTGGTGTGTGTGTGTATGGGCCAGGGCTGGCAGGTGTCATGGTATGTTACCATTCATAGCAAAAGGATTTGAGTATAGGAGCAGGGAGGTTCTACTGCAGTTGTACAGGGTCCTGGTGAGACCACACCTGGAGTATTGCGTACAGTTTTGGTCTCCTAATCTGAGGAAAGACATCCTTGCCATAGAGGGAGTACAGAGAAGGTTCACCAGACTGATTCCTGGGATGTCAGGACTTTCATATGAAGAAAGGCTGGATAGACTCGGCTTGTACTCGCTAGAATTTAGAAGATTGAGGGGGGATCTTATAGAAACTTACAAAATTCTTAAGGGGTTGGACAGGGCTAGATGCAGGAAGATTATTCCCGATGTTGGGGAAGTCCAGAACAAGGGGCCACACACACAGTTTAAGGATATGGGGGAAATCTTTTAGGATCGAGATCAGAAAAACATTTTTTTTTCACACACACACAGAGTGGTGAATCTGTGGAATTCTCTGCCACAGAAGGTGGTTGAGGCCACACAGTTCATTGGCTATATTTAAGAGGGAGTTAGATGTGGCCCTTGTGGCTAAAGGGATCGGGGGGTATGGAGAGAAGGCAGGTACAGGATACTGAGTTGGATGATCAGCCATGATCATATTGAATGGCGGTGCAGGCTCGAAGGGCCGAATGGCCTCTACTCCTGCACCTATTTTCTATGTTTCTATGTTCTGTTGTGCTGAAGCAAAGCAAGAATTTCATTGTCCTATCAGGGACATATGACCATAAACTCTCTTGAACCTTGTATGTATGTATGTATTTATTGTTAGATCTATGTACCTCTGTATGTAGCACGTTAATAATTGCACTGATGTAAAGCACTTTGGTCAACGAGAGTTGTTTTAAAATGTGCTATAGAAATAAAATTGACTTGACTTGACTTTGGTCAGCATGGGCATGTTGGGCCGAAGGGCCTGTTTCCATGCTGTATGACTCCCATGCTTAGGAAACCAGGCGAATTTCTTGGGAGAACAATTCCACTTTTCCAATTTGAGAGCGTTGAAATATCATCGACGAGAAATGTAAATGTTAAGGGGGAGAAATTTTTAGTTGCTGTCCTTTTGTTATTGCAAATGTTTCCCGGGACAGAAGCCCCTCACAATATTAATCTCCAACCAGCTGCTTCGTCCAATTACTTCAGAACCAGTTGCTATTGTCCATGTTTCTATGTCATGTTTCTATGTCATGTTTCTATGTTTCTATGTCATGTTTCTATGTTTCCATGTCATGCTTCTATGTTTCTATGTCATGGTGGAAGGCAGGTACAGGATACCGAGTTGGATGATCAGCCATGATCACATTGAATGGTGGTACAGGCTAGAAGGGCCAAATGGCCTCTACTCCTGCACCTATTGTCTATTGTTTATTGAATGGCAGTACAGGCTAGAAGTAAGTAAGTAAGTAAGTAAGTAAACTTTATTTATATAGCGCATTTTAAGTCAATTTGCATTGACCCCAAAGCGCTTCACATAATTTAAATAATAATAAGTTCCTTGACCCCAAAGCGCTTCACATAATTTAAATAATAATAAGTTCCATTGCAAACCATAGAAAAAGGTTTTTAAAAAAATGAATAAAAATGGACACAACATATTACAGAGTTCAACACAAACAGAAGGGCCGAATGGCCTCTACTCCTGCACCTATTGTCCATTGTTTATTGAATGGCGGTACAGGCTAGAAGGGCCGAATGGCCTCTAATCCTGCAACCTATTGTCTATTGTTTATTGAATGGCGGTGCAGGCTAGAAGGGCCGAATGGCCTCTAATCCTGCACCTATTGTCTATTGTTTATTGTTTATTGAATGGCAGTACAGGCTAGAAGGGCCGAATGGCCTCAACTACTGCGTCTATTGTCTATTGAATGGCGGTACAGGCTAGAAGGGCCGAATGGCCTCTACTCCTGCACCTATTGTCTATTGTCCATTGTTGATTGAATGGCGGTACAGGCTAGAAGGGCCGAATGGCCTCTAATCCTGCACCTATTGTTGATTGTTGATTGAATGGCAGTACAGGCTAGAAGGGCCGAATGGCCTCTACTCCTGCACCTATTGTCTATTGTTGATTGAATGGCGGTGCAGGCTAGAAGGGCCGAATGGCCTCTAATCCTGCACCTATTGTCTATTGTTTATTGTTGATTGAATGGCGGTACAGGCTAGAAGGGCCGAATGGCCTCTACTCCTGCACCTATTGTCTATTGTCCATTGTTGATTGAATGGCGGTGCAGGCTAGAAGGGCCGAATGGCCTCTACTCCTGCACCTATTGTCTATTGTCCATTGTTGATTGAATGGCAGTACAGGCTAGAAGGGCCGAATGGCCTCTACCCCTGCAACCTATTGTCTATTGTCCATTGTTGATTGAATGGCAGTACAGGCTAGAAGGGCCGAATGGCCTCTACTCCTGCACCTATTGTCTATTGTTTATCGAATGGCGGTACAGGCTAGAAGGGCCGAATGGCCTCTAATCCTGCACCTATTGTGTATTGTTTATTGAATGGCGGTACAGGCTAGAAGGGCCGAATGGCCTCTACCCCTGCAACCTATTGTCTATTGTCCATTGTTGATTGAATGGCGGTACAGGCTAGAAGGGCCGAATGGCCTCTACCCCTGCACCCTATTGTCTATTGTCTCTATGTCTCTATGTCATGGTGGATGGCAGCCACATCCGCCCCCCCCAAGTGGACTACAACCCCCGGCACGCACCGCGCCCGCCCGGGGTCACGTGACCGAGCGACGGGGGGGGGGGCTCCCCGGCCGGAAGTGGAAGATGCCCAACATCTAAAACATCGACGGAAAGTGAATAAACGGGGGATAAAACTCGCCTGCGGGGCCGGTGGCCGCCGGGGAAACGTCCCCCTGAAGCCGAGGCGACATTTCCCCGCCGCTTTCCCCCTCTAAACCGGTTTGTTTTCGTCCGACATTCGACGCGTGGAAGAAGACGGCTGTCCGCGGCGCCGCCTGTCTGGAAAAAACCTGTCAATCGCCTCCCCCCGCTGTTTTTACTTTTCCCTCCTCCGTGTGAGGCGGGGGTTGTACTCCCTGGAGCGCCGCCGGCAGTTCTGCCCCGGGTGCGGGCGAAAGGGGTGACCGAACGGGCGGATTAAACGCCGGCTTTCTCCGCGGGCCGCTACCCCCCGGCCGGCCGCTGGTCCCGCCCACGACGCCGGCGCCCATTGGAGGAGGCGGCCCCCGCCCGGAACGTCGGGCCCGGCACCCGCCCCCGCCATTGGCCGAGCGCCGCGTCCGTCAGGCCAGGGGGCGGGGCGTGGAGGGTATATAAGGGGACGCAAGCGCGCAGTGTGAGGAGACAGAGCGGGTCCGCGCTTGTGGAGGGAGGGAGGGAGGTCGGGGCTGAGCAAGAGGAGGGTGGACAGAGACAGAGACAGAGACAGAGACAGAGGGGGGTGGGGGTGGGTGACAGAGACAGAGACAGAGGGGGTGCAGATAGAGGAGGAAAAAATACAACACCTCCCCTGAAAGTTGCTTTTTAAAACCTTATTTTAAAGCAGCAGCAGCCGCGTTAGTTTTGTGTGTAGCTTGTGCAGGGTTATTTTATTTTTTTAAATTTTTTTTTTTTGCATAACTTCCACAAACTTAACCATTTTTTTACCAAAAAAGTTGTTTTTTTTGGGTGGTTTTTTTTTTTTTCCGGTGCTGGGCTGGAGGGTAGAGAGGAGGAGGAAGGGGGGGGAGTCGATACACAAGAAACCAGTGGAGGAGAGAGAGAAGGAGGGAAGGAAGGGAAGGGAGGAAGGAAGGGGGTGGAAATTGATTGTTCGCTGGGTGGCGGAACATGAATAATTCATTTATGCTGATGAGACGTGGCGACGTCACGGGCGACGTGGGCTTCCGTTAGTCCGACGCTCGGGGAGGGAGGGGGGGGCGGGGTGGTGGGGGGGGGAGGGGAAGGAAGGATAGAAGTTCTGCAGCAGGATAAGTTTAATTTAGGAGGAGGCAAGAGGCTGCAGAGCGTCGAGCAAAGGTGCAAAAGGCGTCTAAGGTTGGAAAGAGCGTGCACGAACAGGGAGGAGGCGCCAAAGTGTTTTATTGTTGTCGTAACACCCAAGGTTTGGTGGAAGGAAAGGGGGGCAGAGGAAGAGGAGGGGAGAGGTGCAGCCGGTTGTGCATTGGTGCAAGAGGTGTCTAAGGTTGGAAAGAGCGTGCACCAACAGCGAGGAGAAGGGAGGAGGCGCCAAAGTGTTTTATTTTTGTCGTAACACCCAAGGTTTGGTGAAGGAAGGGGGCAGAGGAAGAGGAGAGTTGCAGCCGGTTGTGCATTGGTGCAAGAGGTGTCTAAGGTTGGAAAGAGCGTGCACCAACAGCGGGGAGAAGAGAACAGGGGCATAAGTTTGTTTTTTTCCAGCGAGGAAGTCGTGTCTCCCCCAGTGGTAGCAGAGGAGGAGGAGGGAAGAATCGCAGCCCTCCGTGCATGGGTGCAGAAGGTGCCCGAGGTTGGAAAGAGGGTGCATGAACTGTGCCAGGTTGCATTCGGCCCTTCCGACCCATGCTGTGCCATGATGAAGAAGAAGCAGCCGCTGGCGGAAGAGGCCGGGACTCTGCTCCAGCCCGAGTATTTGTCCAAAGTGGAGGAGGAGGAGGTGGTGGACGATGAGGAAAAGGAGAGGGAGAAGAAGGTGGCCGCCTTGCCTCCCGAGGCCGAGCTCGGCCGGCCCCGCAATGGTTTGCAAACTTTGCAACAGCAGCAGCAGCAGCAGCAGCAGCAGCAGCCACACAGAGGTTGCAAGAGGAGGAACAGCCTCAACTCTGGCTTCAAGCACCCTGGCTTCAAGCGGAGGCGCCGGGCAGCGTCCGACTGCGACCCCGTCCTGCCCAGCAACTTCTTGCTGGGGGGCAACATCTTCGACCCGCTCAACCTCAACAGCCTGATGGACGAGGAGGTGAACCGGGCTCTCAACGCCGAGACGCCCAAGTCGTCGCCGCTGCCCTGCCGCAACCGCGACCCGGTGGAGATCCTGGTCCCCCGGGACATCACCGACCCGCTCTGCCTCAACCGCGAGTCCGAGGTGTTGCCCTCCCCGCTCAAGCTGGGCCGCAAGAGGAGGCATCGGCATTGCCACCACCCGGCGGCCGAGGACGTGGGGGCGGCGGCGGCGGCTGCAATAACCACAACAGCAACTGTAGCAATTGCAACAATTGCAACAATTGCAACAACTGCAGCAGCAGCAGCAACTGCAACAACAGCAACAACAACAGCAACAGTGGCTGGAGCTGGAATCGAACCCGAGCCCTACGAGCTCAACACAGCCATCAACTGCAGGGATGAGATTGTGTCGCCTGTACTGAGGGGGGCTGAGCAGGGAGGAGGTGGTGGTGGAGGTGGTGGAGGGGGTCGGCACCGCAAGAGGAGGCGGACTTGCAGCAAGTCAGAGCCGGGCAAGGTCCACCCTCACCCCGAGGATGAAGGGGAAGGGAAGAAAGTGACGCCGGAGAAGGAGAAGGGCAAAGGAGGGGGAGGAGGGGGCTGGAAGGCCAAGATGCCCCCCACTTTCCCCAGCAAGCAGCGCCGCTTCCAGTACGGCAACTACAGCAAGTACTACGGCTACCGCAACCCCGGCCGCTGCGACGACCCCCGCCTCGACGTCTTCAAAGCCGCCTGGTTCGCCGGCAAGGACATCCTCGACCTGGGCTGCAACTCCGGCCACCTGACCCTCAGCATCGCCAAGGACCTCAAGCCGTCCCGCATCGTGGGCGTGGACATCGACGGCGGCCTGGTCCACTCGGCCCGGCAGAACATCCGCCACTTCTTGTCCGAGGATGTGCTGCCCTCCCGGCCGCAGCACGCCCACTTCCCCGTGTCGCTGGCCAAGTGTAAGGGGCCCATCGCAGCCCCGCCTGTCGCCCTCGACCGCCGGCTGCCCCACTTCCCCAACAACGTCACCTTCGTCCAGGTAGGTGGAGGGGCTCCACCCCAAACTACACCTGTACCTTGCCTTGCCTCCACAGATGCTGCCTGGCCTGCTGAGTTACTCCTGCACTGTGTGTGTGTCTATCTCCACAGATGCTGCCTGGCCTGCCGAGTTACTCCTGCACTAACCTGCTGAGTTACTCCTGCACTGTGTGTGTGTCTATCTCCACAGATGCTGCCTGGCCTGCCGAGTTACTCCTGCACTAACCTGCCGAGTTACTCCTGCACTGTGTGTGTGTCTATCTCCACAGATGCTGCCTGGCCTGCCGAGTTACTCCAGCACTAACCTGCCTAGTTACTCCAGCACTGTGTGTGTATCTATCTCCAGAGATAGTGTCTGACCTGCCGAGTTACTCCAGCACTAACCTGCCGAGTTACTCCAGCACTAACCTGCCGAGTTACTCCAGCACTGTGTGTGTATCTATCTCCAGAGATAGTGTCTG
Organism: Amblyraja radiata; assembly: GCF_010909765.2. NCBI lineage: Eukaryota > Metazoa > Chordata > Chondrichthyes > Rajiformes > Rajidae > Amblyraja > Amblyraja radiata. Next base: position 76,504 of record NW_022630523.1, on the reverse strand, counting down.
ACCTGCCGAGTTACTCCAGCACTAACCTGCCGAGTTACTCCAGCACTGTGTGTGTATCTATCTCCAGAGATAGTGTCTGACCTGCCGAGTTACTCCAGCACTAACCTGCCGAGTTACTCCAGCACTAACCTGCCGAGTTACTCCAGCACTAACCTGCCGAGTTACTCCAGCACTAACCTGCTGAGTTACTCCAGCATTTCATGTATCTATCTCCAGAGATACTGCCTGACCTGCTGAGTTACTCCAGCACGTTGTGTGTCTATCTCCAGAGATACTGCCTGACCTGCTGAGTTACTCCAGCATTTCGTGTGTCTATCTTTGGTATAAACCAGCAACTGCAGTTCATTTTATTAGATTTTCTATTGATCCATGTTCTCTAGAGACCTGCCGTTACTCCAGCATTTCTTGTATCTATCTTGAGAGGGAGCGATCTCTGAACACTGAAGATAGACCTAAAAGTAACTGGAATAACTCAGTGGGTCAGGTAACATCTCTGGATATAGACACAAGTGCTGGAGTTACCCAGTGGGTCAGGCAGCATCATTGGAGAAAAGGAATAGTTAACGTTTATGGTCACGACCCTTTAGATCCCAACCTTTGGTTTATTTTTAAGAAGGAACTGCAGATGTTGGAAAAATCGAATGTAGATAAAAATCTGTATGGAGACCACACATTTCACTGTACCATTTGGTACATGTGACAATGTATCTTGTAAATGCTGGAGAAACTCAGCGAGTGAGGCAGCATCTATGGAGTGAAGGAACAGGTGACGTTTCGGGTCTCCTATTCCTTCGCTCCATAGATGCTACCTCACCTGCTGAGTTTCTCCAGCATTTTTGTGTACCTTTAGCTTATTGTTATGTTTAGTTTATCCCTAATCAACCCTTGTCCATCTAAATGCATGTATATCTTATCCCTTGGTATACACTGATAATTTTCTGATACTCCTAGTAAAAGTGTTTTGGGAATATCTTGAAGCTGGGGAAACTCCTATCATTAGTTTATAGTCGCATGTGCAGTGAAAAGCCTTTGTTGCAGGCTATCCAGTCAGTGGAAAGACAATACATAATTACAATTGCGCCTTCCACGGTGTACAGATATATGATAAAGGAATTACGTTTAATGCAATTGAAGATAGTCTGAGGTTCTCTAATGAGGTAGATGGGAGGTCGGGACTACTGGTGCAAGGATGATCCAGTTCCCTGATAACAGCTGGGAAGAAACAGTCCCTGAATCTGGAGTTGTATGTTTTCAAACTTCTGTGCCTCTTGCCAGAGGGGAGAAGATGGTCTCCAATGAGGTAGATGGTAGATCAGGGCTGTTCTCTATTTGATAGTTTGACAATTGCTTTTCCCTGACTGGAAATTGAACACGGGTAATGGTGGTGAGAGTGCCCAATCTGTGCCTCTCACCAGTCGCATGTTCGCTAAAATTAAACTTGCCATTTATGATGATTTCAGGTAGGCACATGTATGTGGAGGGAATGGGTGCATATGAAGTGGGGCATTTGTTGTCTTGGCTTCATGTGTGGCATAGATATTGTGGGCTGAAGGGTCTGGGGCTATCCCATGTTCAATAATGCTGTGCTGGAGTCTCAGACTGCAGAGTGAAAACTTGAGCAAAAAACACAACTGCTGGAGAAACTGCATGGTCAGGCAGCATCTGTGGAGGGAAATGGACATGTGGCGCGTCAGTCCGACCCAGGAAGTCTGGTTATTCCCTCCACCAGAGCTACCTGACTGGTCATGTTTCTGCTGCCCTTTGTGGGGGTGGGATTGAGTGCCTGGACGTGGTGGGGTTAGTCCTCTTCAATGTTTGTACAGTTCACACAAAGGATGCACACCCTTGGAAACGATACATTACATGAGGTAGATTATTCTGCTCCGTGTCGTGGTTGATCACACCCTCTTCATAATACTTGATGCCAAGTAGAGTAACTCTGTATTTATCTTGTAGAGAAGGTAGACACAAAATGCTGCAGTAACTCAGCAGGACAGGCAGCATCTCTGGAGGGAAGGAATGGGTGACGATTTGGCTCCTCAAACTGATGTCAGGGGAGTGGGCTGTACAGAGAGAAAATGTAGTCTGAGACAGTAAGGCTGGTGGGGGGGAAGGCAATGGCTGTTTGAAGTTAGAGAAGTCAATGTTCATACCGCTGGGGTGTAAGCTGCCCAAGTGAAATATGAGGTGCTGTTCCTCCGATTTGCACTGGGCCTCACTCTGACAGTGGAGGAGGCCCAGGGCAGAAAGGTCTGATTGGGAGGGGGTGCTAATGTGCTGAGCAACCGGGAGATCAGGTAGGTTAAGGCGGACTGAGCGGAGGTGTTTAGTGAAACGATCGCTGAGCCTGCAGTTAGTCTCGCCGATGTACAGGAGTTGACACTTGGAGCAGCAGAGACAATAGAGGAGGTGCAGGTGATCCTCTGCCTCACCTGAAAAGACTATGTGGGTCCTTTATCTTGTGTAGGATCCCTGGGTTCATATGCTGAGTAAATCCTGGTCCTAAATGCTTTCTATATATCGTCACATTTCAAGTCCAGTCACATTTATTTCTATAGCGCATTTAAAAAACAACTCTCGTTGGCCAAAGTGCTTTACATTTGTTATAAGAATAGTATAAACAAACAAACTACATACATATATACATATAAGCCCTCACTCAGTGGACGTCAGGAAAGGCTTGGGAGTATAGATACGTTCTTAGTCTTGACTTAAAGGAGTCGATGGAGGGGGTTGTTCGTTCTGATGGGAAGGGGGATGCTGTTCCGCAGTCTAGGGGCTGCAACCGCAAAGGTGCGGTCGCCCCTAAGCTTATGCCTAGACCGCGGGATATTCAGCAGCCCCAAGTCGGCCGATCTGAGGGACCTGGAGGTGGAGTGGTGGGTGAGAAGACTTTTAATGTAGGAGGAGGGGGCAAGACAAGCCTATTGAGGGCTTTGTAGACATGGAGGAGGGTCTTGAAATGTATACGGAACCGCACAGGGAGCCAGTGGAGCGAGGCCAGGATCGGGGGGGTGATGGGGTCCCTTTTTCGGGTGCCCGTCAGGAGATATCTCACCATATTGCCTGGGTAGACATTTTGGTGCCCAATCTTTCTAGATGTCTGAGGCTGGCAGGACTATCAAGTGTGGATATATTGGGCTGATGTATGGAGGCATCTAGATCGGGTACAGCAGGTAAAGGAGATTAGTTGTCTGGACATCGTGATTGGCATGGACGCTGTGGGCTGAAGGGCCTGTTCATACTGCTGTACGTTCAGTGCTAATGCTAATATTAGCCCAATCAATCCTCACTCGTTAGTCTTGACCCCCCCCCCCCCCCCGCAAGTGAAGATAGACACAAAAATCTGATGTATCTCAGTGGGTCAGGCAGCATCTCTGGAGAATGTCACCTATTCCTTTTCTCCGGAGATGCTGCCTGACCTGCTGAGTTACTCCAGATATTTGTGCCTATCTTCAGTGTAAACCAACATTTGCACATTGGAACATTTGCAGTTCCTTTCTGTGCCCCAGAAGTGAATGTTGCTAGCCCTCTCTGGCATTGATACCCTTCTGGACAATGAGAGACAAGCTGTCTTGTGACTGCACTGATTGTGTGCTTGGCTAAGTTGTCATCCATCGCATGTCTTCATCTGAAGGTTGGTGTGTCGGTTTGATAAAGCTGTGAGAAATCTTGCAACTTATCGCCAAAAATTGATATCAGGGCTAAATGCATAACGTTGACTTTTTAGGAACTGATTTTATCTGCCGGGGTAGATAAAAATGCTGGAGAAACTCAGCGGGTGAGGCAGCATCTATGGAGTGAAGGAATAGGTGACGTTTCGGGTCGAGACCCGAAACGTCACCTATTCCTTCGCTCCATAGATGCTGCCTCACCCGCTGAGTTTCTCCAGCATTTTTACCTCCCTTTGATTTTTCCAGCATCTGCAGCTCCTTCTTAAACACTTATCTGCCGCGGGTGTATTTTGATTTGTGAATTTCCATTTGCCTGCATGTTAAGACATCACAATATGCACTTTCTTTGAAAAGAATGGAGAACTTTATTCCTATCAAGTAATTTCTATTGCAAGACCAAAACCTGATCGACATTAAGTGATGCTTTATTTTAAGTTGGTATTGTTTGCACCTGCTGTGTTTTGGATGTCTCTGTGTTGCGATGATGGTTTGTACCTTATCGAGTATTGGAGGCCATGGTGGAACTGCAGTTGGCAATTCTGCTGTGCAGCTTCAGGGACTAGCTCAATTCTGGTCAGTCAGTGGGAAGGTGCATTCTCTCATTGACTGCATGTTTTCCTCCCGCATCCGCACTGGCAAGGCGACTAAATTGCTCCACGTTTAATAGAGGAAGAAGGGTCTCGACCCAAAACGTCACCCATTCCTCTCCAGAGATGCTGCCTGTCCTGCTGAGTTACTCAAGCATTTTGTGTCTATCTAATGGTGGAAGTATCAGGACTTGATGGGCATAGGGACGACAGATGGCACAATGGGCTAAGTGTTCGGCTGGCAACCGGAAGGTAGCCGGTTCGAATCCCGCTTGGAGTGCATACTGTCGTTGTGTCCTTGGGCAAGACACTTCACCCACCCTTGCCTGTGTGTGAATGTGTTTGAATGTGTGTGAGTGATTGGTGGTGGTCAGAGGGGCCGTAGGCGCAGATTGGCAGCCACGCTTCCGTCAGTCTGCCCCAGGGCAGCTGTGGCTACAGAAGTAGCTTACCACCACCGAGTGTGACTGAGGAGTGAATGAATAATGCGATGTAAAGCGCCTTGAGTATTAGAAAGGCGCTATATAAATCCCATCCATTATTATTATTATTATTATAGGAGGATAAGTTGCAGGGCTACAGACAAATGGGCTTGTGGGCTTGAGGTTACTGTCTGAAAGATCTTTACCCAAAATGTCACCTGGGGAAAACCCACGCAGGTCACTGGGAGAATGTATAGCACTTGTAGTCAGGATCGTACCTGGGTCTCCGGTGCTATAAGGCCTCAACTCTATTGCTGTCCCACCTTAACTTGGGAACCGGCTGGGACCTTGGCTGAATGGCCTATTGTGGGTGTTTTGTACTGAAACAATTGCCTGAGCTGTGGGTAGTACGAGGTGTGTGTGTATATGTATGAGATAGAGATCAGCTTGGAGTGAATAACCATATAACAATTACAGCACGGAAACAGGCCATCTCGGCCCTACAAGTCCGTGCCGAACAACCTTTTTCCCTTAGTCCCAGCTGCCTGCACTCGTACCATAACCCTCCATTCCCTTCTCATCCATATGCCTATCCAATTTATTTTTAAATGATACCAACGAACCTGCCTCCACCACTTCCACTGGAAACTCATTCCACACCGCTACCACTCTCTGAGTAAAGAAGTTCCCCCTCTTGTTACCCCTAAACTTCTGTCCCTTAATTCTGAAGTCATGTCCTCTTGTTTGAATCTTCCCTACTCTCAAAGCTTGTCCACGTCAACTCTGTCTATCCCTCTCATCATTTTAAAGACCTCTATCAAGTCCCCCCCCCCTTAACCTTCTGCGCTCCAGAGAATAAAGACCTAACTTATTCAACCTATCTCTGTAACTTAGTTGTTGAAACCCAGGCAACATTCTAGTAAATCTCCTCTGTACTCTCTCTATTTTGTTGACATCCTTCCTATAATTGGGCGACCAAAATTGTACACCATACTCCAGATTGTACACAATACTCCAGATAGATCCTACAAACTTTAACTCTTGGCAACCAACTAATCTGTGGTGTCATAAACTGGATCACAGTTTCTACAGGCCAGTCTAACTGTGCTCGATACACTCATTTTGTCACCTTGTGGCCTATAGGTGTCGAGTCCTTATTATTAAAACCGTATTCCCCCACTTGAGCATTAACAATTAAATTTGTGCTCGAGTCCCCATGGCGAAAAATTGACTTGCAAAGACTGAATCTGACTTCCCGATAGTGGGATCCAAAACAAATGTCCGCCCAAATTAAGCTTCAATTCCTGAGCCTGATGCCGATATCACATTTTGGCAGAGAGAAATGATGGAGGAACTCAGCGGGTGAGGCAGCAAATATGGAATAGGTGACGTTTCGGGTCGAGACCCTTGGAAGAGATAGGTGACATTTCGGGTTGAGATGCATTGAAGGAATAGGTGACGTTTCGGGTCGAGACCCGGAAGGGTCTCGACCCGAAACGTCACCTATTCCTTCGATCCATAGATGCTGCCTCACCCGCTGAGTTTCTCCAGCATTTTGTAGCCTATCTTTCATTTTCTTTGGAGGAAGGGACTCAACCTGAAACGTCACCTATTCCTTCGATCCATAGATGCTGCCTCACCCGCTGAGTTTCTCCAGCATTTTTGTCTACCTTCGATTTTTCCAGCATCTGCAGTTCTTCCTTTCATATTATGGCATAGTTTATTTCAGAATTGGGGTATTCGATATCAACTGGTGTGCTCATCCCCCGATATTGAGTCTTCTCCAAATTCTGGGTGAAACAAATTTGTAATATGTAGTTTTGTAAAATATATTTCTGATTTTGGTGCTGGGCTGTAAAAAAAAAAAAAAAAAAATCCATGAGGAGGATGTGTTCTTGGTGATTAGAGCTTGTTTGGTGCATGACGTTAAGATTAAAATCTCCATCTGGGTATTTAGCATTAACTATACCGTGCTGGCCAGTTAATGGATCGTGGGATATTGATAATGGAGGCTAATTGTGGTTGGGGCCGAGTCCAAGCGCTGCCTTCCTGTCTCTTCATTGTCTACAGGAACTAGTAGTCCGTTGAAACATGACGAGATCTATGGGTGCATGCCTGATCTATCCCTGTACTTGCTTTTGGAAGAATGGGTGAGAAGAAATAGCACCCGTTTCCAAATGCAGGGAAGAGGTGAAGTCTGTTTGCTGGTGATTGTCATAGTTGCATTGTATTCAAAGACATGTTTAGCCTAGGTAGACAAAAGTGCTGGAGAAACTCAGCGGGTGCAGCAGCATCTATGGAGCGAAGGAAATAGGCAACGTTTCGGGCCGAAACCCTTCTCCAGTCTGAAGAAGGGCTTCAGTCTGAAACGTTGCCTATTTCCTTCGCTCCATCGATGCTGCCTCACCCGCTGAGTTTCTCCAGCACTTTTGTCTACCTGTTATTTTTCACAGCACCTTGTAACAAAAGTCACGGGTCTGTTTAAAGCGGCCAAGCAAGAGGGGAGAGTGAAAGGCCTGGACTGAGTGGGTGTGGGGAGGATGTTTCCACTAGTGAGAGCGTCTAGGACCAGAGGGCACAGCCTCAGAATTAGACACCTTTAGCAAGATGAGGAGGAGTTTCTGTATGAGTGTGGTGAATCTGTGGAATCTATTGCCACAGAAGGCTGTGGAGGACAAGCCAATAGACACTGTTAAGATGGAGATTTGATAGATTCTTGATTAGTACAGGTGTCAGATCCTGGGGAGAAGGCAGGAGAATGGGGGTTAGGAGGGAGAGATAGATTGGCCGTGATTGAATGGCGGAGTGGACTTGATGGGTCGAATGGCCTAATTCTGCTCCTCCAACTCGAGGATTCATTTTTTTTTTGGGGGGGGGGGGGGTTTGCAATGCTGCAATTGCTAATATTCTACATGGGTTTTGGTGATGAATTGATAGCCATACTACAGTCAGTCCAGCTGGTGTAATCAATGGGACTTGTATCTATCTAATCCTGGGTACATTTGTGGGGCGATCGTGACTTTGGTACAGACTTGAAGGTGGACAAAAATGCTGGAGAAACTCAGCGGGCGAGGCAGCATCTATGGAGCGGTGGAGACCCGAAACGTCACCTATTCCTTCGCTCCATAGATGCTGCCTCGCCCGCTGAGTTTCCCCAGCATTTTTGTCTACTTTGATTACTCTTTCTTAAACACTTGGTGCAGATTTGGTGAGTGACTTTAGTAACTTAACTGAAGTCACTAATCGGTAACTTCAATGGCTTCTTTGACCTTTCAGTTAGTTGCCCTTCGCAACTACTGGTATTGCCTGACGTGTAGACTTGTCTTGCTCATCCTTATTCTAGGGTGCATGAGGTGAGAGGATTGTGATAAGTACTGAGATGCTGGTTTAAACCAAAGATAGACACAAAGCTGGAGTTACTCGGAGGCAGCATCTACGGAGCGAAGGAAATAGGCAACGTTTCGGGCCGAAACCCTTCTTCAGACTGATGCAGGGTGGGTGGGGGGGGGGGAAGAAGAGAGGAAGAGGATGAGGCTGAGGGAGTGCCAAGAAGGGGAGGAGACAGCAAGGGCTACCGGAAATTGGAGAATTCAATGTTTATGCCGCTAGGGTGCAGACTGCCCAAGCGGAATATGAGGTGCTGCTCCTCCAGTTTCCGGTGGTGCTCTCTCTGGCAATGGAGGAGGCCCAGGACAGAGAGGTCGGATTGGGAATGGGAGGGGGAGTTGAAGTGCTGAGCCACCGGGAGATTGTTGGTCTTTGGACCTTTCGTCGTTCCCAGTGTTTTAGCGCCAATTATTGCACATGGGATCCATTGACACTAGCTCTGACAGGGCTGCTCACACACACGCTGTACACGTTCTCCATCGCGGACTGCACTGATCCTTTTGTTTGCCCACAGGGAAACTATGTGCTGGAGAAGGACGAGTTACTGGAGACCCAGAGGCCCGAGTACGACGTCATCCTGTGTCTGAGCCTCACAAAATGGATCCATCTCAACTGGGGTGACGAGGGGCTGAAGCGAATGTTCAAACGCATCTTCAGACATCTGAGGCCCGGCGGTATCTTCATCCTCGAGCCTCAGCCCTGGTCTTCCTATGGGAAACGGCGGAAACTTACGGTAAAAGACCACGCCTCGCAAGTCAGGGCGTTGAAATGGTGGCAAATCTGCCCGTCTAGGCCCCTTGGTGTGGATGAGGCAGGAGGGGGCAGGGATGGCGATGAGGAAAGACATTCTTGCCATAGAGGGAGTACAGAGAAGGTTCACCAGACTGATTCCTGGGATGGCAGGACTTTCATATGAAGAAAGACTGGATAGACTCGGCTTGTACTCGCTGGAATTTAGAAGATTGAGGGGGGATCTTATAGAAACTTACAAAATTTTTAAGGGGTTGGACAGGCTAGATGCAGGAAGATTGTTCCCGATGTTGGGGAAGTCCAGGACAAAGTTTAAGGATAAGGGGGAAATCTTTTAGGACCGAGATGAGGAAAACATTTTTCACACATTTTAAGAATAAGGAGTAAGCCATTTAGAACGGAGATGAGGAAACACTTTTTTCACACAGAGAGTGGTGAATCTGTGGAATTCTCTGCCACAGAAGGTAGTTGAGGCCACAGTTCATTGGTTATATTTAAGAGGGAGTTAGATGTGGCCCTTGTGGCTAAAGGGATCAGGGGGTATGGAGAGAAGGCAGGTACGGGATACTGAGTTGGATGATCAGCCATGATCATATTGAGTGGTGGTGCAGGCTCGAAGGGCAGAATCAAAAATCTTATGCTCTGCTATAAGATCTTTGGGCAGAATGGCCTACTCTACCTATTTTCTATGTTTCTATGGGGAAAACTCGCCACTCTCTGTGAGGAACAAGTGTTTCCTCGTCTCCGTTCTAAATGGCTGACCGTTTATTCTTAAACTGTGTGTGTGGCCCCTGGTTCTGGACTCCCCCAACATCGGGAACATGTTTCCTGCCTCTAGCCTGTCTAAACCCTTAACAATCTTATATGTTTCAATGAGATACCCTCTCATTCTTCTAAACTCCAGAGTGTACAAGCCCAGCCGCTCCATTCTCTCAGCATATGACAGTCCCGCCATCCCGGGAATTAACCTTGTAAACCTACGCTGGGCTCCCTCAATAGCAAGAATGTCCTTCCTCAAATTAGGGGGCCAAAACTGCACACAATACTCCAGGTGTGGTCTCACTAGGGCTCCGTACAACTGCATGTTTGTATGTTCTACCTGGATACTCTGGTTTCGCCCCACACGACAAAGATGTACAGGTATGTAGGTTAATTGGCTTGGTGTATGTGTAAGTTGTCCCGTGTGTGTAGAGTGGTGTCAATGTACGGGGATCGCTGGTCACTGCAGACTGGGCTGAAGGGCCTGTTTTGGCGCCGTATCTCTAACGAAAGGGACAATAGAGTCCCCATTGCACCAGATGGAACTGGCATCTAACCAACCTGAGAACGCGGGACTGATCTGGGCATGCTTGGTCAACGCCATTCATTCACTAGAGGGTATATTTTAGGTGTCTGAATCTTCCATTCACTTCAGATGCCAAACTATTGGTGATAATTTCCAGTTGTGACCAGCGATCCCCGCACACTAATGCCCCTGTCCCACTTAGGAAACCTCTGGAGGCTTTGCGACCCACCCAAGGCTTCCGTGCGGTTCCCGGAGGTTGCAGGTGGTTGCCGGAGGTTACAGGTAGTGGAGACTGACAAAAACCTCCGGGAACCTCACGGAAACCTTGGGTGGGGCGCAAAGTCTCCAGAGGTTTCCGTTCAGGTTTCCTAAGTGGGACAGGGGCATTACACACACACATGCACCCTGTCTTTGGAGTGTGGGAGGAAACCAGAGAGAACCCACGCAGGTCACCGGAAGAACGTTCAAATTCCATGCAGACAGCTCCTGTAGTTAGGATTTGGCCTCTAAGACATGACTTCATTACTGTGTGCTTTCTCTACTACATTGCTTTGTCCCTTGTATGTCAAGTTCCAACTGATGTTTTGCTACCTGTTCTTCCACAGGAGACAATCTACAGGAATTACTATAAGATCATCTTAAAACCAGAACAGTTTACGTCTTACCTTTTGTCCCCAGAAGTTGGATTTTCCAGTTATGAGCTGGTGGGAACTCCTGAAAGCACATCTAAAGGTAAGTGATGCCTTCCATCCAGTTACCTGCCTTCCTGTTTTGTTGCCTGCTCAGCTGGTGACGTTTGAGGGGGTGGAGTGGACAGGCGAGAGCACAGGATGTGGCCCCCTCTAGTATTCTATCTCACTTTCCAAAATGGGGGGGGGGGGGGGGGGGGGGGGTGGTGAAATGGTTGATTGCTTTAGGATCCTTGCATTGTGGGTTTCAGAAAGTAAACCAAGACTATTCTCAGCAACACCAGGGAAATGAGACTAAGGCTGTATGCAAGCCTGGTGGGTTGCGCATTGGCCTCCAATGGCCAGTGGAACTGTTTTAGATGGTTGGACAATAAAGTTGGTACTTGCAAGGGTGAAATGAAATGGATGAAGTATCATCTTCATCTGAATCTCTTGTGATTTTCCCCACTAGGCTATGGTGTGGCTGTACAAGGCCTTATGAAGGTATGCGTTAATAGTATAAGGATTTTGGTATGTTCTGCTTGGCAAAGTTGTTTTTTTTTTCTCTCTGCCATTGGAAGTCGGAAGCAATGGTGCAAACTTCTTCTACTTTCGTGTGGCGTGTACAGCCTAAAGTTGTTGGACAACTTGTTCTATTTGATCTTCCGTTTGTGCACGTCGAGTTGATTGCATTAGTCGAAACAGTGAAGATTGCAATCTTCCCACCCCATGGTGCAAACTGAAGGCCAGCTACACACTTGCCTCTAGTTTACAACAGCGATCCCAGGGATGGTTGGGTTAACCTATGATGAGCGTTTGTCGGCACTGGGCCTGTACTCGCTGGAGTTTAGAAAGATGAGGGGGGGCCTCATTGAAACGTACCGAATAATAAAAGGCCTGAATAGAGAGGATGTTTACACTAGTGGGAGAGTAGGAGCAGAGGCCACAGCCTCAATACAAGGATATGCCTTTAGAAAGGAGATGAGTAGGAAGTTTAGTCAGAGGGTGTAGACTCTGGAATTCATTGCCACAGACATCTGTGGAGGCGTTATTAAGGTGGAGATTGATAGATTCTTGATTAGTAAGGGCGTCAAGGGTTACGGGGAAAGGCAGGAGAATGCGGTTGCGAGGGAAAGATAGATCAGCCATGATTGAATGGCAGATTAGACATGATGGGCCTAATGGCCTAATTCGACTAAATCCACCCATGATGTTGCACTTTGTATCTTGGTGCCTTGTAGAGTACCTCATACACTTGGAAGATACCAAAATAAAGTCATAAGATTAGCAACATATACTTTGAAGGTAGACAAAAATGCTGGTGAAACTCAGCAGGTGAGGCAGCATCTATGGAGTGAAGGAATAGGTGACGTTTCGGGGCGAGACCCTTTGAAGGAATAGGTGACGTTTCGGGTCGAGACCCTTGGGTCTCGACCTGAAACGTCGCCTATTTCCTTCGCTCCATAGATGCTGCCTCGCCCGCTGAGTTTCCCCAGCATTTTTGTCTACCGTAGATAAGGAAGTGTGAGGTGTGAAAATGGGACAAAGGGGATGTTGATCGAGGACCCGAAACGTCTCCTATTTTCTTCGCTCCATAGATGCTGCCTCACCTGCTGAGTTTCTCTAGCATTTGTGTCTACCTATGATTTTCCAGCATCTGCAGTTCCTCCTTGAACACAAACTTCAGATTGGTTTAATAAATGGATCAGTTTTAGTTCTTGGTTTATGCTGGGTAAAAGTGCAGGTAGATTTACACAAATGGCACTCTAGAGCCTGTTATTTGGGGGGGGGGGGGGCTACAGTTTGCATGTTTTAAAACATTGTAACTTGCTCAGGGTGATTTGAACAAACCTTGGATTTCTAAGATAGCAAAACTGTTAATTAACTTAAAATATCAACGGATTATGATTTTAAAATATTAGATTTATTAGAGGGACGTTGGGCTCATTGCCGTGGCTATTGATGCTATCTAGAAAACGTCACACAGCTAAGAACTGGTTTGCGGTGAGTTTCAGGGAATGTCGTTCGTGCTGGTTCTGGAAATGGCGATAGGGATGAAGCTATAAGGATTGACATGAAGTGGTCTTCTGTGTAGGAAGGAACTGCAGATGCTGAATATGCACACAAAATGCTGGAGTAACTTGGTGGATCAGACAGCATCTCTGGAGGAAACGTCTAGGTGATGCTTCAGGTTGAGATCCTTCAGCCTAAAGATGGTTCTTGACCTGAAACATCGCCGATTCCTTTCTGTTCAAGCAGGAACTGCAGATGCTGGAAAATCGAGGGTGGACAAAAATGCTGGAGAAACTCAGCGGGTGAGGCAGCATCTATGGAATGAAGGAATAGGTGACGTTTCGGGTCGAGACCCTTCCGGGTCTCGACCCGAAACGTCACCAATTCCTTCAAAGGGTCTCGACCCAAAACGTCACCTATTCGGCCCGAAACGTTGCCTATTTCCTTCGCTCCATAGATGCTGCCGATTCCTTTCTTCCGGAGATGCCGTCTGACCCATGCAGTTACTCCAGCTTTTGTGGTCTACTATAGGTTTTAGGCATTGTCACCTACATCAACCACTTGTGGGTTTTTGGTACTGTAAGAAACTAATATTTTCTGTATCATCCCTGTATAAATGGTTTCCCAATTCAGATTTATTATTGATTTCTGTCCAAATCTTTTTATCTCGACAGGGTTCCAACGCCCCGTTTACCTCTTTCACAAGAACCGTCGGCCCACTGCGAGCTAAGACTTCCAAAGCCAGTTTCTGGCTGCTCTTTCTGTTTTTTTCTTTTGTTCATCGGTGGCTCCTTTCCTCACCATCTCCTCTTTTCAAAGCCAATGGAAAACTGCTGGGAATGTGTCATCCGTCAAGCACTGCCTTTTGGTTGTTTTAAGTTGACATGCTGTTGTTTCGATCGATCTGCTTCATAAGGCTCACAAATGTGTGTGTGTGTGTGTGTGTATATATTAAAATAAAAGAAGCAGTTTGGGGTATTTGCTGGGGAGTCATGGACGGGGAAGGTGTTGGAACATTTGAGGATTGTCAGCGTTCACAGTTATATTCCCTCGTTAAATTCCCCTTTTGGGCGTGTGCTCAGCTTGAGATGTTGGAGGAAGGAATATAGACTAAATTCAGACTTATGTTGCAGTTGAAACAATGGGTCATCTTCCCCTGTGGACATGAGAAGCAATTTCCCCTTCCCCTTCACCTTCCAGTGTGTGTTGGCTGCCTCCCTCCTGCGACCTGTCAGCCTCGGCCCCTCTGGGAGAAGCAACATCTTTAGCTTGCGTAGTTGACCATGCAGTATTTTGGGGGTTTAGTCTGCAGTCTTAACCAGTGGCGGACTGGGTCTAAAAATATTGGTTGCCAGGAGACCAAGGGGGCCCCACTTCATCAGGGGCCCACAAGCTGACACCCTGGCCATTCCGCCACTGGCCTTAACCTTGGGCCATCCCGCCGTGCTTGACAGCCAGTGGCGCAAGTTTAACTCTAGGTAAACCCTCATCCGAACTACTTCAGGCTAGTTAAAAATGTTCATGGATAAAATTTGGATACTAATGCCCTCAGGCTCATCAGGCCAATTGTGGGCGTTGCACTGAAATAACCCTCTAATTCAAAATAACTCTTTATAAAAATTAAAAATAGTAAAGGAATGTATTCTATCTTCCTTTCACATCTTCCACAACTCCAATATTTAACAGTGTCCATCTGTTGAGCACTCAAATTCTTCGTGTGTGTGTGTGGGGGGGGGGTGGAATTGGCAGAGCCCAGGTTTTCTAAGGAGTGGCCAAAATGTAGTTCTCTCCCACCAAATGCACCCTGAAAGGGTTAACTCCTCTGGTACATGTCCGTGCTGGCAGTTTGATGTAACTCCCTATTTTAAAGAGGCAGCATGTGGGGAAAGTTCATTTAGTCAACGGGACATTAAAGGCATGTTCTTGCTGTGTTACTGGGCAAGGACTTGCATGTACAAGTGGTTTCCCCAGTCTCTTCACTGTTGAGTGGGACAAATGCTCTAGACAATGCCACTAAAGACTTGCCTCGGTGGGGCTGAACTGTTTAAATTTAAGTCTCCTGCCATTATTTACAATTTAAAAAAAATTGGGGTTTAATTCACCAGATTAATTGCTTGACCAACTGCTTGGGACTGTGTACCAGGGGAGTTTTATTCTTGAGGAATGACTTCCTGTGTAATCTGGTCGTAATGCTGTAAAAACAAATGCAGAATAAATGCATGTTATTGTCTCCCAGCACCCTCTTTCCCCTCTCCACCATCGAGATCAAGTTGGACGAGCAGGATTTTGGAGAGATGACCCATCATTTGTTGCTATGCATTGTAAATATCTTGCAGTACAGTCTGGGAACTGTAAGGGGTTTGTAACCTGGTGGGGCCCTTCTTGCTTTTGGCATGAGTAACACATTCTGACTGTTTTTTAACCCTCCTATGCTCCTGATCAACGAGTCTGCTGGTTTTGGGGAATCCAGATGCTTGCTTGTGTTATACAGTAGAAATCTCTTAGGGGGGGGGGGGTGAAAGCTTATGGCCTTGTCAGCATGTGGACTCCAGGATCCTAGGAGAGTTAGCCATTTTATTGTGCTGTACAAACATCTTTCTCCCTCTCTCCCCTCCCCCTCTCCCCCCCATTGGTAGACCAGTACAAGTACAAACCAGGGCTATCTATACATCTCGTTACCCTGGGGCACTTCTCAGTTTCTAGATCTAATTGCAAAATCCACCTGCTCAGCAATCTTCAGGGCTTACCATAGTCTGTTCCCTCCACTTCCAGCCAGGGTCAGTGTTTGTATCCGGGCACAGACAGCTCTGGATAAAACGACCTGACGTAGGTGTCAAAGGGCCATAGTGTACTATTCTGTGCTTTGTCTAGTCTAGATCACCACCCTTGCCCTTCACGGGGCTGCCATTTCCAAATGTGCGTGTACTTCAGTACATGTATGTTTTGTCCAGTGATTGGATTGAGACTTCTGGCTTGTATATTTCCCCCCAAATGTCGTCTGTTTATGGGGCAGCTGAGTGGTTCTATACTGTATGCTTTTGGATTACTGACTTGCATTCCTGTTTGACACGGTGGACAAGTTTCATCTCTTAAAAACTTAACCTGACATAGAAAGAACCATCTTGGTGAAAAATTGGTCTATTACAAATAGAATGATCACGTATTAATTTTGATAACGTGTCCTTTTGACTCAGTTTTAAGCCACAGTCCGTCACATAGCTTGAAGCTCTCCTCTCAGCTAGGCAACTGCAATACTTTTCCTGGTCAGTCCTTGTTTTGTTTCCCAACCCTGTTCCATGGACAAAAGACAATGGTGCTTCTGAAGAACTGTGGCTGCCTTAAGACCCAGGTCACAACATCCGCTTCAGTGAGGTGAATTGATCAATTTAAAACAGACCAAGCCTCTAGGTGAATTGTACTGGTCTACGGGGTACATTAAACCATGGCTTCTAAAAGAGGTGCTTTTTTCTCTCTCTCTCTCTCTCTCCAGCTATTTACCAGCTCCATAAGATTTTCTTCAATATGATAAATTGTATATTTGACAACTGGTTCATGCAGCTTCCAAATAGGGAGGGTGGGGGGCAACTGTGTACATGTCTGCATTATTATTGGGGGGGGGGGGGGGTATAAAAGTGCAAATAAACTTGAGATTCTAGATTTTTAAGAAAAGTAAAAATGTTGTCTTTGATAAAAAGTTTCAGGAAAAAAAAAGTCATTTGTGAATTTTTTTGTAAAAAAATAAAATGCTGCAAAAATCCAATGTCAAACATACATCAAGTGTCATAACAATAAAGGAAGAGTGTTAAACAGGCGTGTGGTTTTATTTATTCTGCTTGTTACAAACATGGCTTGCCAGTTTAGTTTAGAGATACAGGAAATGGGACCTTCGACCCGACCAGCGATCCCCGCACATTAACATTACCCTACACCCGCTAGGGAAAATGTCTTATTAACATTTACCAAGCCAATTAACCTACATACCTCTGGAGTGTTGAGCTTGACTTTCACAATCTGATGTCTCATGATTAGAACAGGACAGAGGTTGCAGAAGGCGTGCGTACCTAAGCGGCAGGTTTAGCTGAGAGATACAGCCTGGAAATAGGCCTGTTGGACCACTGGGTCCCATGCCAGCCAGCAGTCTCCATAGACAATAGGTGCAAGAGTAGGCCCTTCGAGCCAGCACTGCCATTCAATACAATACAATACCGTTTATTTGCCATTTGAACCTCGCATGAAGTTCAAATGAAATTTGGTTTCTATGTGATCATCCCCAATCAGTACCCCGTTCCTGCCTTCTCCCCATATCTCCATACATTCGCACTATTCTACACTAGGGGCAATTTTACTGAACGCCTTTGGAGATGTGGGAGGAAACTGGAGCACCTAGGGGAAACGCAAGCAGGTGTGTGTGTGTGTGGGGGGGGAAAAGAGTACAGATAGCACCAGTAGTGAAGATTGAACACGGGTCACTGGTGCTGTAAAGCAGTGATCCCACTGCTGAATTGGAGGTGCTGAACTGCACCAGAAGGTAGGTTCAACATTGGCACTGTTCCAAAAAAAACCTGCAAGTCCCAACACATCTGACATTTAGGTTCGCATTAACCAACACCTCCGCTCGGTTCGCAATAACCAACCTGATTACCCGGCGGCTCAGCACTTCAACTCCCCCTCCCATTCCCAATCCGACCTTTCTGCCCTGGGCCTCCTCCATGGCCAGAGTGAGTCCCACTGCACCTTCTCCCCGTGACCAGGGTGGGTTTTCTCCGAGATCTTCGGTTTCCTCCCACACACCAAAGGTGTTCAGGTTTGATAATTGGCTTGGTGTAAATGTAAACATTGTCCCCAGGGTGTACAGGATAGTGTTAGTGTGCGGGGATCGCTGGCCGGCACGGACCCGGTGGGCCGAAGGGCCTGTTTCGGCGCTGTATCTTTAAACTAAACTAATATGTGCCTTTCTGGTCACTAATTTAGGAAGGAATCTTGAGGTTACCAGAATAGCTCAGTTTTTTAAAATTTTCGGCTAAGGCTAATCTCCCTGAAGCAAGCGGTTGAGTAATAATTTGTTAGGTGTACACAATTGACATCTTGAGTCTGAAGAAGGGTTTCGGCCCGAAACGTTGCCTATTTTCCTTTGCTTCATAGATGCTGCTGCATTCGCTGAGTTTATCCAGCATTTTTGTGTACCTTGGCGTCTTAAGCGATCTGAGCAGAATTAGGTCATTTGTGCCTCCCATAACCCCCCCCGACACCCGTACTGATCAAGAATCTATCTATCTCTGCCTTTCGATGCAGAAAGCATTGGCCATTTTCATGCTACATTCGTGCAAGATGTTGGTATGGCCACGTTTGTGTGCTGTTTACAGCTCTGCTTGCCTAGCTATAGGAAGGATGTAATTAAACGGGAAAGGTTGCCAGAGGGATGATGCTGGGTTGTAAAGTTGCGTTCTGGAGAGGCTGCATCTGTCCTTGGAGTGTATGAGGCTGAGGGATAATTAGGCCATTAGACCCATCAGGTCTACTCCGCCATTCAATCATGACTGATCTATCCCTCCTAACCATATTCTCCTGCCTTACAAATAAAGAATTTCATTGTCCTATACAGGGACACATGACAATAAACTCACTTGAACTTGAACTAAAGACGACTGCCAGTGTACGTGAAGAAGTATCTCGACCCGAAACATCACCCATTCCATCTCTCCAGAAACGCTGCCTGTCCTGCTGAGTTACTCCAGCATTTTGTCGGGTCTGTAGCCTAGGCCCATGGGTATCAGCACACTATAGAAGAGACTAAAGCCTTTGAGTTTTGTTGTTAAGGGCATTTTAAAAATCCATCAAGTCATACATTGCATCCTTTGTCTGCAGAATCAGGGCAGGGCAGCTATCTGCTCCAGAGGCTTGTATTAATTAGGAGCACCGGACCACTGAGACATCAATGAATAATTCCTCCTCTTCTTTCCTTCTTCCCGCCCCCCCCCCTCCCCGCATCAGTCTGAAGAAGGGTTTTGGCCCGAAACGTTGCTTATTCCCTTCGCTCCATAGATGCTGCCGCACCCGCTGAGTTCCTCCAGCATTTTTGTCTACCTTCGATTTCCCAGCATCTGCAGTTCCTTCTTGAACATAAAGACAGTCATGGATTGTAACTCCAACATCGCTGGGAATGGCCCTGAAATAATGTTACCATTGTGTTTTTGGATATGATGGGGGAGAAAACATTTCCCTTTGTCCTTTTAGGAATGGCTGCAGCCCAGCTGGGCGCCCAAGATACTAAGCATCCAATTTCCCCGCACGCACATCCATGTTTAGTTTAGAGATACAGCGTGGAAACAGGCCCTTCAGCCCATCAAGTCCGTACCGACCAACGATCCCCACACACTAACACTATCCTACACACACACGCCCGCTAGGGACGACGTACATTTACACCAAGCCTACAAACCTGTTTAAGAAGGAACTGCAGATTCTGGAAAATCGAAGGTACACAAAAATGCTGGAGAAACTCAACGGGTGCAGCAGCATCTATGGAGCGAAGGAGATAGGCAACGTTTCGGGCCAGTAAGAAGAAGGGTTTCAGCCCGAAACGTTGCCTATTTCCTTTGCTCTATAGATGCTGCTGCACCCGCTGAGTTTCTCCAGCATTTTTGTCTACCAACCTACAAATCTGTATGTCTTTGGAGCGTGGGAGGAAACCGAAGATCTCGGAGAAAACTCACGGGGAGAACGTACAAAGTCAGGTTCGACCCCGGGTCTCTGGCGCTGTGAGTCCGCAGCTCTACCTCTGTGCCACTGTACGGTCTGCGGTTATAATGAGGGAGGAATCCTTTCCTTTTCTCCTCTTGGGGAACGCCTGTGTCACACCCAGGTCCCCAAAATACCAAGCATTCTATTTACCTCCAGAGGCATCCGTATCTTCAACAAGCAGAAAGACAATGCTAAAGCTTTTTTTTTTTAAAGAAAGAATGAAAATCTACAATGTTGTGGGTGGTGAGCAGACAAGATCTCGGAGAAAACCCACGGGGAGAACGTACAAACTCCGTAGAGACGAGCACCTGTAGTCAGGGTCGAATCCGGGTCTCTGGCGCTGTGAGGCAGCAGCTCTCTGTGCCATCCTGAACAATAATGCTGATGCTTGTTTAAAGAAAGAATGAAAATCTAAGATAGTGTAGACAGTCATTTG
Organism: Amblyraja radiata; assembly: GCF_010909765.2. Lineage (NCBI taxonomy): Eukaryota > Metazoa > Chordata > Chondrichthyes > Rajiformes > Rajidae > Amblyraja > Amblyraja radiata. The sequence continues at coordinate 56,541 of NW_022630523.1, read as the reverse complement.
CACGAGCGGCCCAGCTTTCTCTACTTCGTCTTCCCGTAACGGCAAGCCTTGGACAAGAATGATGAGCCGTTACACCTGAGGGATATCGGGCTGCTGATTTACACTTGCCACAGTGCCCACGACAGACGCCAGTCTGTTTTGAAACATGCTCCACACCTGATGGGAAAGACAAGTCCGGTTATGTTTGAGCCTTCCTTCTGCAATGAAATATTGATGTCACAAGAAACCGCTCACGCCACAGTTAAACGCCACACCTGGAGTATTGCGTACAGTTTTGGTCCCTTAATCTGAGGAAAGACATTCTTGCCATAGAGGGAGTACAGAGAAGGTTCACCCGACTATTCCTGGGATGTCAGGACTTTCATATGAAGAAAGACTGGATAGACTCGGCTTGTACTCGCTAGATTTTAGAAGATTGAGGAGGGATCTTATAGAAACTTACAAAATTCTTAAGGGGTTGGACAGGCTAGATGCAGGAAGATTGTTCCCGATGTTGGGGAAGTCCAGAACACAGGATCACAGTTTAAGGATAAGGGGGAAGTCTTTTAGACTGAGATGAGAAAAACATTTTACACACAGAGAGTGGTGAGTCTGTGGAATTCTCTGCCACAGAAGGTAGTTGAGGCCGGTTCATTGGCTATATTTAAGAGGGAGTTAGATGTGGCCCTTGTGGCTAAAGGGATCAGGGGGTATGGAGAGAAGGCAGGTACAGGATACTGAGTTGGATGATCAGCCATGATCATATTGAATGGCGGTGCAGGCTCAAAGGGCCGAATGTCCTCCTCCTGCACCTATTGTCTATGTTTCTAAACTTTGATTGAAATGCAGAGCTAACAAAAGCCTTTTCCGTTTCAGTTACAGTTTAGTTTATTGTCACGTGTACCGAGGTACAGTGACAAGCTTTTGTTGCGTGCTAATCAGTCAGCGGAAAGTGTGGGTGGAAATCGGAGCACCCGGAGAAAACCCACGCGGTCTCAAGAGACCGGCGACCCAAAACGTCACCCATTCCTTCTCTACAGAGATGCTGCCTGTCCCGCTGAGTTACTCCAGCTTTTTATGTCTATTCACCAGTATTGTGTACAGTTTTGGTCCCCTAATTTGAGGAAGGACATTCTTGCTATTGAGGGAGTGCAGCGTAGGTTTACAAGGCTAATTCCCGGGATGGCGGGACTGTCATACGCTGAGAGAATGGAGCAGCTGGGCTTGTTCACTCTGGAGTTTAGAAGGATGAGAGGGGTCCTCATTGAAACATATAAGATTGTTAAGGGTTTGGACACGCTAGAGGCAGGAAACATGTTCCCAATGTTGGGGGAGTCCAGAACCAGGGGCCACACACACACAGTTTAAGAATAAGGGGTAAGCCATTTAGAACGGAGATGAGGAAACACTTTTTCTCACAGAGAGTGGTGAGTCTGTGGAATTCTCTGTGAGTGCGGTGGAGGCCGGTTCTCTGGATGCTTTCAAGAGAGAGCTAGCTAGGGCTCTTAAAGATAGCGGAGTCAGGGGAGAAGGCAGGAACGGGGTACTGATTGGGGATGATCAGCCATGATCACATTGAATGGTGTTGCTGGCTGGAAGGGCCGAATGGCCTACTCCTGCACCTATTATCTATTATCACCAATTAAGGCAGCGGCTTCTGAAAACTGAAAACGCTATACAGTAAAGAGTAGATTCTCACTCCACCGTAGAAACGTCAGTGATCAATGCCAAGGAGTGGATGACAGCAGTGGCAGCTGATTGCACACATTCAACCTTCAGTCATCAACGCAATATGTGTGGAGATACTTGAATCATTATCGATCTGGTCCTAGGATGAATCTCGATCACTCACCTGAGCCATTTTCTCCACCTCTCCTGTTTTTTCAGCCCAGTAGGAAAGGTTCTGGTTCAGTTCATTCATCAGACGTGCGGCCTCCTGCAGTTCCTGCAGAAAAACAAAGATCTCAAGTGTAAAGAAAACCCAAAAGTTGCAGGAGGAAGTAGTCAATGGATCAGGCAGCATCTGTGGAGGAAATGGATGGACGACGTTTCGTATTGGGACCCTATAGAAACATAGAAAATAGGTGCAGGAGTAGGCCATTCGGCCCTTCGAGCCTGCACCGCCATTCAATATGATCATGGCTGATCATCCAAATCAATATCCCATCCCTGCCTTCTCTCCATACCCCCTGCTCCCTTTAGCCACAAGGGCCACATCTAACTCCCTCTTAAATATAGCCAATGAACTGTGGCCTCAACTACCTTCTGTGGCAGAGAATTCCACAGATTCACCACTCTCTGTGTAAAAAATGATTTTCTCATCTCGGTCCTAAAAGACTTCCCTCTTATCCTTAAACTGTGACCCCTTGTTCTGGACTTCCCCAACATCGGGAATAATCTTCCTGCATCTAGCCTGTCCAACCCCTTAAGAATTTTGTAAGTTTCTATAAGATCCCCCCTCAATCTTCTAAATTCTAGCGAGTACAAGCCGAGTCTATCCAGTCTGGTCTAAAGGATACTGACCCAAAACAAAACATCATCCATCCATTCCCTCCACAGATGATACCTGACCCGCGGAGTTTACTTTAGTTTAGAGATACAGCGTGGAAAAACAGGCCCTTCGGCCCACTGACCAACATTCCCCACACTTAACACTATCCTACACACACTAGGGACAATCTTACATTTATACCAAGCCAACTGACCTACAAACCTGTACGTGCTTGGAGTGTGGGGGGAAACCAGAGCACCCGGAGAAAACCCACGCAGGTCGCGGGGAGAACCTACAAACCTCGTATAGACAGCACTCGTAGTCAGGATCGAATCCGGGTCTCTGGCGCTGTGAGGCAGTAGTTCTACCACTACGCCACAGTGCCGCCCTTAGGTTCCTCCAGCACTTTTAAAGAATTAAGTATCTGCAGTTTCTTGGATCTCAACAGTGCAGTTTACACCCAACCAAAGAGACATATTCCCAAGTAAACCACTTAGTGAGATAGAAACATAGAAAATAGGTGCAGGAGTAGGCCAGCATCGCCATTCAATATGATGACGGCTGATCATCCGAAATCAGTACCCCGTTCCTGCTTTCTCCCCATATCCCTTGATTCCGTTAGCCCCAAGAGCTAAATCTCACTCTCTCTTGAAAACATCCAGTGAATTGGCCTCCACTGCCTTCTGTGGCAGAGACTTCCACAGATTCACAACTCCCTGGGTTAAATAGTTTTTCCTCATCTCAGTCCTAAATGGCCGACCCCTTATTCTTAAACTGTGTGTGACCCCTGGTTCTGGACTCATCAGCGGCCAACATGTCCCAGCTAAGACACAAGAAAGATAAGTTACTATAAGACACGAAAAAGCTGGAGTAACTCAGCGGGACAGGCAGCTTCTCTGGAGAGAAGGAATGGGTGACGTTTCAGGTCGAGACCCTTCGTCAGACTCTAAAAAATGGCCCTCTATCCTCTTTAGACCTTTTTATTTCCAAGTGCTGGCATGACATCAACTGTCTCAACTTTTCCACTCCCCTTACCGACTCTAACCTCTCAAAAAAAAGTTCATACAGTCAAAACGTCTATCTCCAGAGTTGAAATGCGGATAGAGGAGATTAGTTTAATTTTCAGCATGGACGTGGGGGATCAAATGGCCTGTTCCTGTGCTGTACAGTTTTATACTTCATGCAGGGATCAGGGGGTATGGAGAGAAGGCAGGTACAGGATACTGAGTTGGATGATCAGCCATGATCATATTGAATGGCGGTGCAGGCTCGAAGGGCCGAATGGCCTCTACTCCTGCACCTATTTTCAATGTATATACATATATATAATTGTGAGAGGAATAGATAGGGCAGACAGTTGAAATGCAGGCAGAGGAGATTCGTTTGAGGGCCGAATGGCCTGTACCTGTGCTATACTTTGTACATTAAACGATGAGAGGAATAGATAGACAGAAATAGATAGGTTAGTCACAACCTTTGTCCCCAGGGTTAAATGCAGGCAGAGATTAAGATTGAGGGCCGAATGGCCTGTTCCTGTGCTGTATAGTTTTATGCTTCATGTAAATATATAATTGTGAGAGGGATTGACAGGGTACAGGTAGGACATTTGTCCCCAGGGTTAAATGCAGACAAAGGAGATTAGTCTGGGGAGATTGAGGGCCGAATGGCCTGTTTCTGTGCTGTATAGATGTATGCTTCATGCATATATATATATATATATATATATAATTGTGGGAGGGATAGACAGGATAGACAGTTAAATGTAGACAGACAGAGATTAGTCTGGGGAGATTGAGGGCCAAATGGCCTGACCTTGTGCTGTATAGATGTATGCTTCATGTATATATATAATTGTGAGAGGGATAGATAGGGTAGACAGTTAAAATGCAGATAGAGGAGATTAGTTTGGGGAGATTTAGGGCCGAATGGCCTGTCCCTGTGCTGTATAGATGTATGCTTCATGCATATATATATATAATTGTGAGAGGGATAGATAGGGTAGACAGTTAAAATGCAGATAGAGGAGATTAATTTGAGGAGATTGAGGGCCGAATGGCCTGTTTCTGTGCTGTACAGTTTTCTGCTTCATGCATATATATATATAATTGTGAGAGGGATAGACAGATAAAATGCAGACAAAGGAGATTGAGGGCCGAATGGCCTGTTTCTGTGCTGTATAGATGTATGCTTCATGCATATATATATATAATTGTGGGAGGGATAGATAGGATAGACAGTTAAAATGCAGATAGAGATTGAGGGCCGAATGGCCTGTTTCTGTGCTGTATAGTTTTATGCTTCATGTGGGAGGGATAGATAGGGTAGACAGTTAAAATGCAGACAGAGGAGATTAGTTTGAGGAGATTTAGGGCCGAATGGCCTGTTTCAGTGTTCTATAGATGTATGGCAGAGAATGCTTCATGCATATATATATATAATTGTGGGAGGGATAGACAGATAAAATGCAGATAGAGGAGATTAGTTTGGGGAGATTGAGGGCCGAATGGCCTGTCCCTGTGCTGTCCTGCCCCGTGTATGTGGGATAGCACACACAGGACGGGCCGAGCGCCCTTCTCTCCTCACGGCCGTGTTGCTAGTTGCCCATTTTGCCTCAGAGCCGCGCCGTGCGGAGCTGCAGCGGGTACCTGGTCGATGGCCCGGCGGTAGGCCCGCTTCGCCTCCTCCACCTCCACCTCCACCGCCCGCCCGCCGCTTCGCGCCATTTCTTCCCTCCGGCGCCGGCCGCCTCCCGCCGTCGACATGCGCATGCGCTCTCCGTGCGGGGCAGGGAGGCGGGTGGAAGATGGCGGCGCTGCCCCTCTCCACACCACGTGATCACCCCCCCCCTCCCCCAGGCGGCGGAGGGGGGGACGCATGCGCTCTCCGTGCGGGGCAGGGAGGCGAGTGGAAGATGGCGGCGCTGCCCCTCTCCACACCACGTGACCCCCCCCCCCTCGACAGCCGGCGGAGACGCATGCGCTCTGGGTGCGGGGCAGAGATTTAGACAACATGGCGGCGCTGCCCCCCCTCCCTCTCCGTACCACGTGACACGCACCAGCCCGATGCAATGGGTTGACCACAGTGGGTGGGAGCGCATGCGCTCTCGGTGCGGGGCAAAGAGGAGAACAAAATGGCGGCGCTGCCCCTCTCTGTACCACGTGCCTGGCTTCATTAAATTGCAAATTTGACATGTTTAACACCAAAGATCCTATAGCTATAGGACCTTTGTTTAACACAACTCCCCCCCGTCTACAGACCCCACAGCATTGATGCAGAACCGTTCTTTCCACTTTCACTGCAATTTCTGCTTTTTAATTAACATCATAAACAGATTATTCTGAATCCATGGGACCCCCCTGTGCAAATTCCTGGGCGTGCACATCTCTGAAGATGTCTCCTGGTCCGAGAACGCTGATGCAATTATCAGGAAAGCTCATCAGCGCCTCTACTTCCTGAGAAGATTACGGAGAGTCGGTTTGACAAGGAGGACTCTCTCTAACCTCTACAGGTGCACAGTAGAGAGCAGGCTGACCGGTTGCATCGTGGCTTGGTTCGGCAACTTAAGCGCCCTGGAGAGGAAGACTACAAAAAGTAGTAAACACTGCCCAGTCCATCATCGGCTCTGACCTTCCTTCCATCGAGGGGATTTATCGCAGTCGCTGCCTCAAAATGGTTGGCAGTATCATCAAAGACCAACACCATCCTGGCCACACACTCATCTCCCCGCTACCTTCAGGTAGAAGGTACAGGAGCCTGAAGACTGCAACAACCAGGTTCAGGAATAGCTACTTCCCCACAGCCATCAGGCTATTAAACCTGGCTCGGACAAAACTCTGATTATTATGAACCCATTTTCTGTTATTTGCACTTCATCAGTTTATTTATTCATGTGTGTATATGATGTTTATATTATGGTATATGGACACACTTATCTGTGTTGTAGTAAATGCCTACTATGTTCTGTGTGCTAAAGCAAAGCAAGAATTTCATTGTCCTATACAGGGACACATGGCAATAAACTCACTTGAACTTGAAAATTAGAAACATAGACAATAGGGTCAGGAGTAGGCCAATGGGCCCTTCGAGCCAGCACCACCATTCAATATGATCATGGCTGATCATTCAGAATCTGTACACCTTTCTCCCCATATCCCTTGATTCCGTTAGCCCCAAGAGCTAAATCTAACTCTCTCTTGAAAACATCCAGTGAATTGGCCTCAACTGCCTTCTGTGGCAGAGAATTCCAGATTCACAACTCTCTGGATGAAAACCTTTTGCCTCATATCAGTCCTAAATGGCCTACCCCTTATTCTTAAAGTTCATGGCCTTAATTCTGAGACTATGTCCTCTGGTCTTAGACTCTCCCACCAGTGGAAACATCCTCTCCCCATCCACTCTATCCAGGCCTTTCATTATTCCGTAAGTTTCAATGAGGTCCCCCCCTCAACCTTCTAAACTCCAGCGAGTACAGGCCCAGCGCTGCCAAACGCTCATCGTACGTTAACCCACTCATTCCTGGAATCATTCTTGTAAACCTCCTCTGGAGCCAACACATCGTTCCTCAGATATGGGGCTGAATTTGCTCATGGTACCCCAAATGCGGCCTGACCAGCGCCTGAAAGAGCCGCAGCCAGTGTTAGTGTGCGGGGATTGCTGGTTGGTGTGGACTCGGTGGGCCGAGGGGCCCGTTAATCAATTTTTGAAACTGTTCATTCATAAAAGTCAACATGGCAGATAAACAATTCTTCAACTTTAATTTGCAAAAATATACACTTATAATAGTTTGTAATAATGTAAGAAATAACGAACCACATTAAAGTGGTTAGTCTGTGATATCAGCGTTGTCAGATGTGACAGAGATCCAATATGGCCGCCAACAATGAAGATGAAAAGTAGCTACGAGGAACTGCTGATGTTGGTTCAACAAAAAAGACACAAAGTGCGGGGGGAGAGGCAGCATCCGTGAAAGGAATGGATGGAGGACGTTTTGGGTCGGGAACCACTTTTCTCTAACCCAGTCTGAAGAAGGGTCCTGACCAATAACTTGTTTAAGAAGGAACTGCAGATGCTGGAAAAATCGAAGGTACACAAAAATGCTGGAGAAACTCAGCGGGTGCAGCAGCATCTATGGAGCGAAGGAGTCTGAAGAAGGGTTTCGGCCAGAAACGTTGCCTATTTCCTTCGCTCCATAGATGCTGCTGTACCCTCTGAGTTTCTCCAGCATTTTTGTGTACCTCCTGACCAATAACGTTGCCTATTATAGTTGCTGCCTGACCCGCTGAGTTCCTCCAGCACGTTGTGTTTTTGACTCCAGATTATCAGCATCTGCCGTCTGTCTCCATCTTATCCAGTTGAACACAAAATGCTGGAGTAGCTCAGGGGTACAAGCAGCATTACTGGAGAAAAGGAATAGGACAGATCCTTCTTTGAGTCTAAAGAAGGATATCGACCGTAAACATCACCTATTCCTTTTCTCTAGAGATGCTGCCTGACCCGCTGAGTAACACCAGCATTTTGTGTCTATCTTCTGAATTTTTGTTACTGTTTTTGACCTGATAAATTATTTGTAACTGGTGGAAGGGTTCCAACCCGAAACGTCGCCCGGCCTGCTGAGTTACTCTAGTACCATGTGCCCTTGTCTGAAGAGAACAAACATGTTTGAAGAAGGGTCTCGACCCGAAACATCACCTATTCCTTCGCTCCATAGATGCTACCTCACCCGCTGAGTTTCTCCAGCATTTTTGTCTACCTTCGATTTTTCCAGCAGCTCGATTGTAATCATGTATTAACTTTACGCTAGCTGGATAGCAATAAACTGGTAACAATAAACTAAGCTGAACTAAACCCTTCAGTAGGTAGACAAAAATGCTGGAGAAACTCAGTGGGTGAGGCAGCATCTATGGAGCGAAGGAAATAGACGACGTTTCAGATCGAGACCCTTCTTCAGACTAACATAGATGCTGCCTCACCTGCTGAGTTCCTCCAGCATTTTTGTCTACCTTCGATTTTTCCAGCATCTGCAGTTCCTTCTTAAACATGTTTTCATCTCATTTAAAGGGGGAAAAAAAAGGCGCAGAGTGTTGGAGTAACACAGCATCTCAGGAGAATGAGGGCAGGCGATGTTTCGGGTTGGGTCCCTTCTTCAGACAGCCGCCACCCCCCGAAGAAGGGCCTTGACCCGGAAACGTCGCCCATTCCTTCTCTCCAGAGACGCTGCCTATCCTGCTGAGCTACTCCAGCATGTTGCGTCTTTATCTTAGTTGCGATCCTCCAGCGCTTTGTCCTTGCTGCTCGGGATGAGACTAGCCCGGTTTTGACAATGCACGTTTACGTTCGAGACTTAACAAGCTTTGCCTTACCTTTCGATATCTTGTGACTTTATTTACAATCGACCGTATCGGACGATAATCGACCGGTTATTACAAATAGAATTTGAGATGAATTTACAGCTGTAATAAATATATTTTTTGGGGGGTTTTTGTACACACACACACACACACTGTTGCTATCCAGGCCGCCACTACTAAGCATTCCACTGCTGCAGCTTCCGATACAGATCGAACGAGGAGTTTGCGAGTCTTGGCTGCGCCTGCACCTTCAGAGTCGGCAGCCCGTCCACGGCAAGGTGCGGCTCCTCGGTCAGCAGCTCGGTGGACTGGTATAACACCATCACGTCGGGGCCTTCCGCCCCAGTCACGGGCTGCAGGAGCGAACATATACGGCAATAAAAACACTCTTGACTCTAGTTGGCGAGAGGGACGGTTCAGGTGCCTGAATGTGGACTGTGTGCAGTTTTGGTCCCCTAATTTGAGGAAGGACATTCTTGCTATTGAGGGAGTGCAGCGTAGGTTTACAAGGTTAATTCCCGGGATGGCGGGACCGTCATATGCTGAGAGAATGGAGCAGCTGGGCTTGTACACTCTAGAGTTTAGAAGGATGAGAGGGATCTTAATGAAACATATAAGATTATTAAGGGTTATAACTGCAGATGCTGGAAAATCGAAGGTACACAAAAATGCTGGAGAAACTCAGCGGGTGCAGCAGCATCTATGGAGCGAAGGAAAGAGGCAACGTTTTGGGCCTGAACCCTTCTTCTGAAGAAGGGGTTCGGCCCGAAACGTTGCCTATTACCCTCGCTCCATAGATGCTGCTGCACCCGCTGAGTTTCTCCATTTTTGTGTACCTAAGATTATTAAGGGTTTGGACACGCTAGAGGCAGGAAACATGTTCCCGATGTTGGGGGAGTCCAGAACCAGGGGCCACACACAGTTTAAGAATAAGGAGTAAGCCATTTAGAACGGAGACGAGGAAACCCTTTTTCTCACAGAGTGGTGAGTTTGTGGAATTCTCTGCCTCAGAGGGGGGTGGAGGCCGGTTCTCTGGATGCTTTCAAGAGAGAGCTAGATAGGGCTCTTAAAGATAGCGGAGTCAGGGGATATGGGGAGAAGGCAGGAACGGGGTACTGATTGGGGATGATCAGCCATGATCACATTGATAGGCGGTGCTGGCCTACTCCTGCACCTATTGTCTATTGTTTATTGACTGTGTAGGATGACTGGTTACCTTTTTGTTCTCTGCCCTGGGTTTAACCAGCACCATCTTCTCCTGGATGGCAGTGTTCAACACTTCATCCACGGGCACCTCCAGGCTGACCAAGCCTCTGTAACGCTGCATGTCCTTTGGCACGTTCAGACCTGCAAAGGGTTTAGTTTAAGGTAGACACAAGACGCTGGAGTAACTCAGCGGGACGGGCAGCATCTCTGGAGAGAAGGAACGGGCGACGTTTCGGACCAAGACCCTTCTTCAGACCGATCTCAGGGGAGTGGGCGGTACAGAGATAAAATGTGTAGGAAAGAACTGCAGATGCTGGTTTAAATCGAAGGTAGACACAATCTGCTGGAGTAACTCAGCGGGACAGGCAGCATCCCTGGAGAGAAGGAACGGGTGACGTTTCAGTTCGAGACCCTTCCTCAGACTGAGAGATAAAATGTAGTCGGAGACAGTAAGACTGGCCGGAGAACTAGGAAGGGGGATGGAGGACGCAAGGTTTACTTGAAGTTGGAGAAGTCAATGTTCATACCGCTGGGATGTAAGCTGCCCAAGCGAAATACGAGGTGCTGTTCCTCCAATTTGTGCGCTGGGCCTCACTCTGACAGTGGAGGAGGCCCAGGACAGAAAGGTCAGTGTGGGAAGGGGGGGGGGGGGGGGGGGGTTTAAAGTGTGGATCTATACTCAATTGAAGTGTTAAAGTTCCTACAGAAGGGTTTATGTTTAAGAAGGAACTGCAGATGCTGGAAAAATCGAAGGTAGACAAAAATGCTGGAGGAACTCAGCAGGTGAGGCAGCATCTATGTTAGTCTGAAGAAAGGTCTCGATCTGAAACGTCGCCTATTTCCTTCGCTCCATAGATGCTGCCTCACCCACTGAGTTTCTCCAGCATTTTTGTCTACCTACAGAAGGGTTTAGTTCAGTTAAGTTTATTGTTACGCGCTATCCAGCTAGGGTAAAGTTAATACATGATTACAATCGAGCTGTTTACAGTGTACACGTACATTAACAAGGGAATAATGTTCAGTGCAAGGTAAAGCCAGTGAAGTCCGATCATGGATAGTCCGAGGTTCACCAATGAAGTCGATAGTAGTTCAGGACCGCTCTCTGGAACCAGTGAGTCATCTACATCTTCAGCTGCCCCCCTCTGATTGTCTCTGGATTTGCACGGTGGCGCAGCGGTAGAGTTGCTGCCTCACAGCACCAGAGATCCCGACCACGGGTGCTGTCCGTACGGAGTTTGCACGTTCTCCCTGTGAACTGCGTGGGTTTAACCCAAGATCGTCGGTTTTCTCTCACACTCCAAAGACGTACAGGTTTTCCGTGCGGTCCTGATGGGGATGCCTGGCTTCTACAGGGACTTGTTGAGAGTCTGGAACCTGGTTGCCGTTGACCAGGCCCCACCTCCACCGGCGGAGGGTGACGGCCCGGGCTTGAGAGCAGCCGGTCCTTGTCCCGCCCCATCGGGTGACCGGGGGGCTCAAACGTGTGGAGTACTGGTGGTTGAGCAAGCCCCCGCTCAGCCGGAAGTACTCATCGGACCAAGGCGCCGTAATCCATCCCGGGAGCCGGTCCCACACAATTTGAGCCGCCTTTCCTCGACACCCTTCGTCTCCCTCCGAGACGCAGGGAGGCGTGTCCTGTACAGGCTCCTCCTCCACACCCTGCACTTCCTCGCCCTGGTCCACCGTCCGGACACCAAGTGGCGGTCGGTGTTGCCTTCCGGTCGCGAGGGGGGCCCCCGGTGGGGGTCCCTCTACGCAGGGATTCTCCCCCTCTACATTGGGGACCTGGGGTGGAGGGTACTGCATCGAGGTGTTCCCTGCAACCTGTTTCTCTCGCGGTTCACAGACTCGCCAGCCGCCTGCCACTGTTGCGGGCTGGAAGAGTCTGTGTACCACGTGTACATGGTGTGCGTGAGGCTGCAGCCACTGTTTCAATACCTAAAGGGGCTGCTCCTTGCCTTCTGGCTGCATTTTTCACCCACCATCCTCATCTTTGGACACCCTGTGCGTAGGGGAGAGGGTAGGGCTGAAGATGTCCTGGTTGGGTTGCTCCTGGGCCTGGCCAAGCTGGCCATCCGTGAGTCAAGGCACCAGACGTTGGAGGGCTCTACCCGAGCCGGCTGCCTGCCCCTTTTCCGGGGATACGTCCGTGCCCGGGTGCGGATGGAAAGGGAATACGCCCTGTCTACGGGCACCCTGAGGGAGTTCCGGGACCGCTGGGCACCGAGGGGGGTTGAATGTATCCTTGACAAGGATTGCAATATAATTGTTTAGCAGTTGCTTAACATATTTGTTCGTCTTGTATTATGGTGGTGTTTTGTTTTATTGTAGTGTCAATACTATTTTAATATTTTAATATTTGAATAAAAAAAAAAGACGTACAGGTTTGTAGGTAGACAAAATTGCTGGAGAAACTCAGCGGGTGCAGCAGCATCAATGGAGCGAAGGAAATAGGCAACGTTTCGGGCCGAAACTCTTCTTCAGGGTGACGCAGGTCACGGGGAGGTTTGTAGGCTTGGTATAAACGTAAAATTGTCCCTAGTGTGTGTAGGATACTGCTAATCTGTGGAATTCATTGCCACAGACGGCTGTGGGTGCCAAGTCAATGGAGATTTTTAAGGCGGATTCTTGATTAGTGCGGGTGTCAGGAGTTATGGGGAGAAGGCAGGAGAATGGGGTTGAGGGGGAAAGATAGATCAGCCATGATTGAATGGCGGAGTAGACTCGATGGGCTGAATGGCCTAATTCTGATGCTGTTTAATTTAGTTTAGAGATACTGTGTGGAAACAGGCCCTTCGGCCCACTGAGTCCGGGCCGGCCAGCGATCCCCGCACAATACACTAACCCTACACACTAGGGACAATTTACAATTTTACCAAAGTCAATTAACCTACAAACCTGTACGTCCTTGGAGTGTGGGAGGAAACCGGAGCACCCGGAGAAAACCCACGCAGGTCACGGGGAGAACGTACAAACTCTGTACAGACAGCACCCGCAGTCAGGATCGAACCCGGGTCTCTGGCGCTGTGAGGCAGCAACTGTACTGCTGCACCACTGGTTAGGCGAAGAAGGCAGGAGAGCGGGATTGTGAGGGAAAACTAGAATGGTGGAACAGACTCGATGGGCCGAATGGCCTAACTCTGCCGCTGCGTCTTATGGTCTAATGGACATGAGACTAGTCGAAGATAGACACAAAGTGAGCTGGAGTAACTCAGCGGGACAGGCAGAATCTCCGGAGAGAAGGGATGGGTGACGTTTCAGAATGGCCTCTTACCCTCCGTCACTTTGCCCTCCAGGCACTGCCGCGTCACCGACGACCTCTTCATCTGGTCCGTTGCCGCCTTCCTGGCGTCGAAAGCCGCCCCCTTCAGCTGCAGCAGCTCCTGCCCCAGGGCCAGGGTGGTGTTGTACTGGGGGACGGCCAGGGGCCGGTCTGCTGGGCCCTCGACTCGGCCCAGGGGGACGGCGGCGAGGGGCCTCTCGGCTCCCCCCAGCAACCCCGAGGGCTTCCTCCCTCCGGCCCGGGGGAAGGGGGTCGGCTCGAGGGGTCTGGGGTGCTGCTCGTTCCTCGGGCCGGCGGGACCGGCAGCTTGCGACTCCCACCCGGCATCCAGCTCCGGGAGCAACCCCTCCGCCAGGCTGCCCTTGGAGTCGCAGCCGGTGTTGAAACGAACCTGCCGCAGGGAGAAAAAAAAGACTTGCCAGTGAGCAACTGCAGCGAATTGTGCATGCAGCCCCGACCATCGCATTTCTCAAACGTCAAGAGAACACTGAAGAGACAATTGAGTTTATTGGTTTCGGCCCGAAACGTCGCCTATTTCCTTCGAGTCTGAAGAAGGGTTTCGGCCCGAAACGTCGCCTATTTCCTTCGCTCCATAGATGCTGCTGCACCCGCTGAGTTTCCCCGGCAATTTTGTGTACCTTTGAGTTTATTGTCATGTGTCCCAGATAGACAATAGGCAATAGGTGCAGGAGTAGGCCATTCGGCCCTTCGAACCAGCACCGCCATTCAATGTGATCATGGCTGATCATCCCCAATCAGTTCACCGTTCCTGCCTTCTCCCCATATCCCCTGACTCCGCTGTCTTTAAGAGCCCTATCTAGCTCTCTCTTGAAAGCATCCAGAGAACCTGCCTCCACTGCCCTCTGAGGCAGAGAATTCCACAGACTCACAACTCTCTGTGAGGAAAAAGTGTTTCCTCGTCTCCGTTCTAAATGGCTTACCCCTTATTTTTAAACTGTGGGGGCCCTGGTTCTGGACTCCCCCAACATCGGGAACATGTTTCCTGCCTTTAGCGTGTCCAAACCCTAAAAAATCTTATATGTTTCAATAAGATGCCCTCTCATCCTTCTAAACTCTAGAGTGTACATAAAAACATAGAAAATAGGTGCAGGAGTAGGCCATTCGGCCCTTCGAGCCTGCACCGCCATTCAATATGATCATGGCTGATCATCCAACTCAGTATCCTGTACCTGCCTTCTCTCCATTCCCCCTGATCCCTTTAGCCACAAGGATCCAGCCACTGAGAATGTGAAATTGAGTGTGTTGGGCGCAGAGCTAAACCAAATCAGGTGCAGTTCTGAATAGGCTTGGCAACTTTCTCACTCCCAAATAAGGGACAAAAAGGTCAACATACGGGACAAATTCCCGACGGCAATTCGTTGACCGACTGGGCCGTGTCTGGGTGAATGATGAGTCGGCCCGGGTGCTGGACTGCACACAAAGCTGTCTGAGCCAGCTGAGGAGTTTTGTCCCGGGGGGGGGGGGGCCTCCCGCACAGTCCATCACCCCGTCCAACTCACGAACGGCCGTGAGACGGAGGGGTGGTGGTGGTGTCGGCGGTCAGCGAAGGTCGGACAGCTGGCCGGGCTGCCGAGCGACCGACGGGGCCACGGGCGAGGCGCTGGTGCTGCTGCTGCACTCCACGGGCTGCACTACATCGGGACGGGTCCGACCCGATCCGAGTAGCAGCAGTCAAATACGGGACAAGGGCGGTCCCGTACGGGACAAACAGATTTAGCCCAAAATACGGGATGTCCCGGCTAATACGGGACAGTTGGCGACCCTAGTTCTGAAGTATGCCATCTCATAGTATCCAGCTTTTTCTGTCTATCTTCGGTTTAATCCAGCATCTGCAGTTCCTTTCTACACATCTCATATCTGGATTCATTAATAACAATATAATGAGTACATTATTCTTTTACACTCCCTCGACTATGTGAATCAGGGTTCAAATTGTAACAATCGCATATCACTTTTTTTTGGGTTTGGATATACAGCGCGGAAACAGGTCCTTTGGCCCACCAAGTTCGCGCCAACCATCGATCCCCGCACACTAACACTATCCCACACACACCAGGGACAATTTTACACTTATACCAAGCCAATTAACCTACAATCCCGTAGATCTTTGGAGTGTGGGAGGAAACTGAAGATCTCGGAGAAAACCCCACGCAGGTCACGGAGAGAACGTACAAACTCCGTACAGACAGCACCCGTAGTCTGGATCGAACAGGGTCTAAGACGCTGCAGGGCAGCAACTCTATCGCTGCGCCACCGGGACGCCCCCTTTCTATTGGTTTAACTTGGCATCATGTACAGCACAGACTCTGTGGGCCGAAGGGCCTGTTTCCACCCTGTAAGACTGTATAATGTCGGCCCAGGTTCTGTGGGCCGAAGGGCCTGTTTCCACTGTGCAAGACTGTATGATATCGGCACAGACTCTGTGGGCCGAAGGGCCTGTTTTCCCTCTGTATAACCATATAACATATAACAATTACAGCACGGAAACAGGCCATCTCGGCCCTACAAGTCCGCGCCAAACAATTTTTTTCCCTTAGTCCCACCTGCCTGCACTCATACCATAACCCTCCATTCCCTTCTCATCCATATGCCTATTCAATTTATTCTTAAATGATACCAACGAACCTGCCGCCACCACTTCCACTGGAAGCTCATTCCACACCGCTACCACTCTCGGAGTAAAGAAGTTCCCCCTCATGTTACCCCTAAACTTCTGTCCCTTAATTCTGAAGTCATGTCCTCTTGTTTGAATCTTCCCTATTCTCAAAGGGAAAAGCTTGTCCACATCAACTCTGTCTATCCCTCTCATCATTTTAAAGACCTCTATCAAGTCCCCCCTTAACCTTCTGCGCTCCAGAGAATAAAGACCTAACTTATTCAACCTATCTCTGTAACTTAGTTGTTGAAACCCAGGCAACATTCTAGTAAAGACTGTAAGACTGTATAATGTCGGCACAGACTCTGTGGGCCGAAGGGCCTGTTCCCGCGCAGTACTGTTCGACGTCCCGACTTCAGCTGGAGGTGGAAGCCATCATTACCTGCCGCCGCCCTGTTCTCCCGCTCCCTCCTTCCCCCGCGGACCTCTCCTGCTTTTTCAGTATTCCCGCGCACTTGCTCATTTTGTCGGGCGTCAGGGAGACGTCCAGGTCCGAAACGCAGTCCAGCAGGGCCGGCCCCACCAGCAGGGGCCTGGGAGCCGCCCGGACCGGCAGGCTGTCCTCGTCGGCGTAGTTCTGAGGGGCGTACATCTTCGCCGGAGAGCACCAGGCGTCGATCTTCATCTTCAACGGCGAAGACTCACTGGACCCACTCACAGGGCAGCCGGGATGGAGGGCGGGGGGGGACGTTGTGCACAGCCGCTCACAACACCAGACACAACCTATCACAGGCAGAAATATTAATTTGGTTATTCAAATATTCCCACCTCTTTCTCCTCCCCACCCTCCCTCATTCACCTCATCCCCTACCTCTCTCCCAACCTTTGTTCCTTCTCATTCCTCTCCCCTCCTCAG
>NW_022630523.1:0-39203 GCF_010909765.2 Amblyraja radiata | reverse complement strand
ATGCTGGAGAAACTCAACGGAGAATTCAACGTTCATGCCACCCGGACGCAAGCAACCCAGGCGGAATATGAGGTGCTGTTCCTCCAATTTCCGGTGTTGCTCACTCTGGCAATGGAGGAGACCCAGGACAGAGAGGTCGGATTGGGAATGGGAGGGGGAGTTGAAGTGCTGAGCCACCGGGAGTTCAGGTTGGTTATTGCGGACCGAGCGGAGGTGTTCGGCGAAACGATCGCCCAACCTCCGCATTGTCTCCCCGATGTAAATCAGCTGACATCTAGAGCAGCGGATGCAGTAGATGAGGTTGGAGGAGATACAGGTGAACCTTTGTCGCACCTGGAACGACTGCTTGGGTCCTTGAATGGAGTCGAGGGGGGAGGTGAAGGGACAGGTGTTGCATTTCTTGTGGTTGCAACGGAAAGTGCCCGGGGAGGGAAAGGAAGAATTGACAAGGGAGTTGCGGAGGGAGCGGTCTTTGCGGAAGGCAGACATGGGGGGAGATGGGAAGATGTGGCGAGTGGTGGGGTCACGTTGGAGGTGGCGGAAATGGCGGAGGATTATTTGTTGTATTTGCCGGCTGGTGGGGTGAAAGGTGAGGACTAGGGGGACTCTGCCCTTGTTGCGAGTGGGGGGATGGGGAGAGAGAGCAGTGTTGCGGGGTATGGATGAGACCCTGGTGCGAGCCAGGGTCTCATCCATACCCCGAACTTCAGGGAACGGGGATTCCCCTCCGCCACCATAGATGAGTCTCGCACCAGGGTCTCTTCCATACCCCGCAACACTGCTCTCTCCCCATCCCCCCACTCGCAACAAGGGCAGAGTCCCCCTAGTCCTCACCTTTCACCCCACCAGCCGGCAAATACAACAAATAATCCTCCGCCATCTCCAACGTGACCCCACCACTCGCCACATCTTCCCATCTCCCCCTATGTCTGCCTTCCGCAAAGATCGCTCCCTCCGCAACTCCCTTGTCAATTCTTCCCTTCCCTCCCGTACCACCCCCTCCCCGGGCACTTTCCGTTGCAACCGCAAGAAATGCAACACCTGTCCCTTCACCTCCCCCCTCGACTCCATTCAAGGACCCAAGCAGTCGTTCCAGGTGCGACAAAGGTTCACCTGTATCTCCTCCAACCTCATCTACTGCATTCGCTGCTCTAGATGTCAGCTGATTTACACCGGGGAGACTAAGCGGAGGTTGGGCGATCGTTTCGCCGAACACCTCCGCTCAGTCCGCAATAACCTACCTGAACTCCCGGTGTCTCAGCACTTCAACTCCCCCTCCCATTCCCAATCCGACCTCTCTGTCCTGGGTCTCCTCCATTGCCAGAGTGAGCAACACCGGAAATTGGAGGAACAGCACCTCATATTCCGCCTGGGTTGCTTGCGTCCGGGTGGCATGAACGTTGAATTCTCCCAGTTTTGCTAGCCCTTGCTGTCTCCTCCCCTTCCTTTACCCTCGAGCTGTCTCCTCCTCCTCCCTTTTTCCTTCCTTCTCCCCCCCCATCAGTCTGAAGAAGGGTTTCGGCCTGAAACGTTGCCTATTTCCTTCGCTCCATAGATGCTGCTGCACCCGCTGAGTTTCTCCAGCATTTTTGTCTACCTTTGATCTTCCAGCATCTGCAGTCCCTTCTTGAACAACATAGTAGAATGACTGACATCCTCAGCGGCCAATCAGACGGGTCTCCCCCAGAGGAGGGCGGGACGTGTGACGTCTTTAGGGGAGAGTATTGACCAATCAGACACCTCCATGTCAGGGAGGAGGGCGGGACTTATGGGAGGGCGGAGACAAACAGCCACCTCGACCAATGAGATCCGTTTATGAGTCGAAGGGCGGGACGTGAGGTCAGAGACAACCAATCAGACGCGTTCATGAGGTGGAGGGCGGGGTGTGATGCATGACTGGCAGCCCCGACAGCCAACCAGGCCAGAGGAGGGCGGGACCCGTGGTGACCGATTGCTATTGTGGCCAATCAGGCGCGTCCCGGAGCAGCAGGGCGGGACGTGACGGCCGAGGCGCCCAATCAGACGCGTCCCTGCCGGAGGAGGGCGGGGCGTGAAGAACAGAACCTGTTGCATTTCCATATCTACTGACACATCCTCAGTCCAAAAAGCTGCTGCTCTTATTGTCATTACGAGGATGTTGCCAGGACTCCAGGGGCCTGAGCTGGAGGGAGAGGTTGTGCAGGCTAGGACTTTATTCCTTGGAGGGTAGGAGTCAGAAGTGGCGGCAGATGGCACAATGGGCTAAGTGTTCGGCTGGCAACCGGAAGGTAGCCGGTTCGAATCCCTGCTTGGAGTGCATACTGTCGTTGTGTCCTTGGGCAAGACACTTCACCCACCTTTGCCTGTGTGTGAGTGATTGGTGGTGGTCGGAGGGGCCGTAGGCGCAGATTGGCAGCCACGCTTCCGTCAGTCTGCCCCAGGGCAGCTGTGGCTACAGAAGTAGCTTACCACCACCGAGTGTGACTGAGGAGTGAATGAATAATGCGATGTAAAGCGCCTTGAGTATTAGAAAGGCGCTATATAAATCCCATCCATTATTATTATTATAGAAGTGTTTTATAGACACAAATAGCTGGAGTAACTCAGCGGGACAGGCAGCATGTATGGAGAGAAGGAATGGGTGACTCTTTGGGTCAAGACCCTTCTTGTTTTATTGTCAATTGTCCCGGTTAGAATAAGGGACTTCTTACTTGCTGCAGAACATGCAAACAGTACACTAAGCAAAATATTAAGCAAGATAATAAAAGCTCACTGTGTGTGAGTGAATGCATATACACATATCAAATATACTAACCAGCATCTGCAGTTCTTTGCCACATACCAAATTATTATGTGTAGGAAGGAATTGCTGATGTTGGTTTTAACCTGGATAGACACAGAATGCTGGTGTAACTCAGCAGGACAGGCAGCATCTCTGGAGAGAAGGAATGGGTGACGTTTCGGGTCGAGACCCTTCTTCAGACTGAGAGTCAGGGGTTTTCTTGCTTAAGGACTGCCCCGCTGAGTTCCACTCTCTCTCTCTCTCTACACACATATACATATATAGAGAGAGAGAAACTCAGTGGGGCAGCTCCTAAGCAGGAAAACTCCCTGACTCTCACTGAAGGTCGTATACATATATATATATATATAAAATATGGAGTAACATATATTTCACTTTATGTTGCTGTCACTTGCAGGCGGAGCACCAAGGCAACTTCTTTGTATGTGAATACTTGGCCAATAAACGTATTCATTCATTCACTCACATCCATGTCCATACACACTCAATTATTTGAGTGGGGTTAGGAGGTTAGATCAGCCATGATTGAGTGGCAGAGTAGACATGATGGGCCGAATGGCCCAATTCTGCTCCTATCACGTATGATCTTACGAATCCACGAAGCCCACCTCTGTGCAGCAGGACCATCGCCCATTTCGATTGCATCCAAATCACCGTGAGTTATAGCAGATAGGAACAGGCAAGAGGTTTGCCAGCACCGTGTTACCAACAGTTTTCAAGAACGGAGAGCAAGTCTGACACAATCATTTTTTTTTAAATTGTGAATTTATATTAATTAAAATATTTAATAGCAAAGCCTCTTCAATATATATTTTTTTCCTTTCATCTCAAAAAGAAAGTGCCACCTCCTGGAGGGAGAGAGGGGGAGGCTGGTTGCGGTGGTGGGAGGGTTCTTTTGGTGGGGAGGCTGGGTTGCGGTGGTGGGGAGGCTGGGTTGCATTGGTGGGGAGGCTGGGTTGCATTGGTGGGGAGGATGGGTTTCATTGGTGGGAAGGCTGGGTTGCATTGGTGCAAGACTGGCTGCACCCATGAGTGATTGGCGATGGTTGCATTGGTGGGCGTGGGTAGGGACTGGGTTGCATTGGTGGGAGACATGGTTGCATTGGTGGGAGATGGGTTGGAGCATTGGCTTGGTGCATTGGGGAGACACGGGATGCGTCGGTGTGAGACGGTGCAGTGGCGGGTGGGAGATCGCCGACGGGTTGCAATGGTGTGGGAGACGGGATGCATTGGTGGTGCGAGACGGGTTGCGATGGTGGACGGACGGCGGGTTGCAGCGGTGCCGAAGGGGAACCTATCGCTGTGCCGAGTGGTTTGATGGCCCACCCTCTCCTCCCAGCCCAACCCCAGCAACAGTGGAGTTGCTCGTCAATAAATAAATGCGTTGCAGATCGAAGATCAGACATAAAATGCTGCAACTCAATGGGACAGGCAGCAGCATCTCTCGATAGGAGGAATCTCTCTAGAGATTCTGCCTGACCCGCTGAGTTACTCATATAATCAGCATCTGCAGTCCCTTCCCACGCAGGGTGTAGTTCGTTCCTCGAGGCCTCTTTGGATTGCGTTGGTGGGTTGGAGGAGGTTGCAGGTCCCACGGGGCTTACACAGCTTCACCCGGTACCTCTGTGCACTCGGCTCCCCGGCCCCCTGGCCTCAATCAAACCAACAGGCTCTCTGGCGAACCCAGCCGCCCCCTGCTCCTTTGACGGCTGGAGTTAGACCCAGATATTCAACTACCAGAGGCATCGCCTGCTTTGTGGTACAGAGCAGGATTAGTTAACACTTTGCTTGTCCCTGTGTTAATGGGGCAGGGGGGGGGGGATGTGTGAGAGAGACAGAGAGAGAGAGAGAGGGGGAGAAAGGGAGGGAAGGAGAGAGAGAGAGAGAGAGAGAGAGAAGAGATGAGGAGATGACGAGGAGAGAGGGGGAGAAAGGGAGGGAAGGACGAGAGAGAGAGAGAGAGAGAGAGAGAGAGGAGAGGGGGAGAAGAGAGAGAGGGAAGGAGGGAGAGAGAAAGGGAGGGAGGGAGAGAGAGGGGGGGGAGAGAGAAAGAGGGAGGGAAGGAAGGAGAAGGGGAGAGGGGCAGAGACAGAGGGAGACAAACAGACAGAGAGAGAGACAGACAGAGAAAGAGAGAGACAGGCAACGAGAGACAGGCAGAGAGAGAGAGAGAGAGAGAGAGAGAAAATGCGAACAAGTAACAGTGAGAAAAACAGCCCACAAAAAAATCCTTCAGATATTGTTGATGCTCTAACTTTGCAATTTAAATCTACTTCCTTTTCCTCCAGCTATTGAGAATGTCACCCTCCCTCCCCCCCCCCCCCCCCCCCCCACCCACCCCTGAGTCCGAGGATAGGGGTCAGAGCTCCTGACGGGGGTCGCAACCCCTGACCCTGACGAAAGGAAGCTGCCTTCCCGCCCCCGGGAATAGTAGTGTGTGCTTTGATTATTTTTTTTCTTTAAACGTCTATCCCACGTGGATGGAAGTAGGTCAAAAGATTGCTTTGTACTCTTTAAAACCTTGTTAAAAGAACGAGAAATGACGAGGTGTTGGCTTCATCTGTGAGGGGGTGGGATGGGGGGGGTGGAGGCTGTGCGACCCTCCCTCGTGCCTGGTGTCATGTGCTCAGAGAATGTGCCTGGGAGGAGAGGCCGGTACCTGCCAGGGAGGGGCTGGGGGGCTGGGGGTCCGAGCTTTGTCCTCTATCCCCCCCCCTCACCCCCCCACCTTCGTTTAGGGGGTAGGAACTATCACACAGGGCGAGGTGGTCTGGGACGGTCGAGGTGGTCTGGATTGGGGCAGGGACTATCACACTGGTCAAGATGGTCAGGGACTATCACACTGGGCAGGACTGGCAGGGTCTATGGGCCTGGTCAGGAGGGGCAGGCGTGGTGGTGTCTCGGGGCCTCAGCTGCGCCGCCCGGTCCACGGCGGTAGGGGCCAGTCGGGGTCGAGCGGCAGTTCTCGGGCCAGCAGCTTGTACTGGTCCTTGGGGGGCTTCGCCGGCCCGCCCCACTCTCCCCCCGCTCCGGGACGTCCAGCAGAGTCCACGTCCACCTAGACAGGGGGGAGAGAGAGGGGGGGAGAGGGAGAGAGAGAGATCAGTGGAGGGGTCGGCAAGATGTGGGGGTGCGCAGAGAGAGGTTAGTGGAGGGGTGGCTAGATATGGGGAAAGTGTAGAGCAGCAGGTTGGGGGGGGGGGGGGGTAATGAGTAGACCGCATGTCGCGGGGGTGAGGTCTAGGTACATCTAAACACGGGGAGAGAGCAGAGTCGCTGGTCCACGGGGAGAAAGAGACGGGGGGAGAGTTGGGGGAGAAAGGGACGGGTTATCCAGGGAATAAAGGGCGGTGGGGCAGTAAGGGTGTGGGGTTCAAGGGAGAAAGGACAATAGACAATAGGTGCAGGAGTCGGCCCTTCGAGCCAGCACCGCCATTCAATGTGATCATGGCTGATCATCATCTTCTTTTCGTGTCTTTGAAGCTGGTTGACTATATGACAGTTTCCCATTCCTTTACACAGTCCTTTGCGTTTTTGTTGAACACTGCAAGATCCTTTGTGCTGCACTGGTTGGGTAGTAGGGGGCAGACAAGGCAGTGCTGCATTGTATGGTCCTCTTCTCCACATTCACAGGTGGTTTGGCCAGTTTCATAGCCCCATCTGGCCATGGCAGCTTTTGATCGCCCTGTTCCTGTTCTCAGGCGGTTGAGCGTCTTCCACTGGACCCATGGTGCTTCTGAGCCCGGAGGGAGGGCTTCAGAAGGAGGGATACCCATGTCAGTAGGAGGGGGGTCGTCCTCAAGCCTTTTTGTCCATAGTTGGAGTCTGGTTTCTTCCCGTGATGTTATTAGGGGCTGGACATGGCTGAGAAAGCTTCTCCTGGACTTCAGCCGTTGGGCCGGGGGTACACGTCCATAGAGGAGGTGCCGTTCATCACTGGTGGCCTTGGTCATCTCTACTCGGCTGGCGACTTCCCGTCTCGCATCAGCAGGGGCAATGCCAGCGAGGAGGTGCAGGTTGTTTATGTTGGTGGGCTTCAAGCAGCCAGTGATTGAGCGGCAGGTGTTATTCAACGCTGGGTCTAATTTCTTGGTATGGGATGATCTCTCCCAAACAGGACATGGCTGATCATCCCCAATCAGTACCCCGTTCCTGCCTTCTCCCCATATCCCGACCTATCTAGCTCTCTCCTGAAAGTATCCAGAGAACCGGCCTCCACCGCCCTCTGAGGCAGAGAATTCCACAGACACACCACTCTGTGAGGAAAAAGTGTTTCTTCATCTCCATTCTAAGGACAGGGGGGGGGGGTTTGGAGAAGAAAGGGACGGGGGCGATTGGGGGTAGGGAATGCTGGTGGTTTGGGGGAGAGAGGGTGTGGGATCAGGGGGAGTAACCCGGGGGGGGGGGAAAGAGCCGGGGTTCCGGGGGAGATGCTCTGCCACACGCACTCTCTTTAATGGAGACGAACGACGGGACAGCTCATCACTGTACCGCCCGCTACACGCAAGAGTTAACCATAGTTGCCGGTCGGTCCCCGCACACCCACCTGCGTGGCCATGTCGGACACTGGACCCTCGCTGGGACTCGGAGTGCAGGGGAATCTCGGCCACCGGATGTCGTAGTCACAGATGAAATTCTGCAAACGAGTGGCAGAAGAGATTCACGATTCAAGAGAGTGTATTGTCATGTGTCCCAGATAGGACAATGAAATTCTTGCTTTGCTTCAGCACAACAGAACATAGTAGGCATAAATAGATCCAGAACAGAACTGATCAGTGTGACCATATACCAATGAAAAAAAAAAGAAGATATATAGATATATATACATACACACACACACATATATACACACACACATATATATATACACACACACACACACACACATATATACACACACACACATATATATATACACACACATATATACACACACACACACACACACATATATACACACATATATACACACACACACACATATATATATACACACACACACACATATAAATTAAACAGATAAAGTGCAATGGGCTATTAATGATCAGAGTTTTGTTTGAGTTGAGTTTAATGGGTGTGGGGAAGTAGCTATTCCTGAACCTGGACGTTGCAGTCTTCAGGCTCCTGTACCTTCTACCTGATGGCAACGGGGAGATGAGTGTGTGGCCAGGATGGTGTGGGTCCTTCATAATACTGGCAGCCTTTTTGAGGCAGCGACTGCGATAAATCCCCTCGATGGAAGGGAGGTCAGAGCCGATGATGGACTGGGCAGTGTTTACTACTTTTTGTAGTCTTTTCCGCTCCAGGGCGCTCAAGTTGCCGAACCAAGCCACGATGCAACCGGTCAACATGCTCTCTACTGTGCACCTGTAGAGTACTCTCTGTGAGAAAAAGTGTTTCCTTGTCTCCGTTCTAAATGGCTTACTCCTTATTCTTAAACTGTGGCCCCTGGTTCTGGACTCCCCCAACATCGGGAACATGTTTCCTACCTCTAGCGCGTCCAAACCCTTAAAAATCTTATATATTTCAATAAGATATCCTCTCATCCTTCTAAACTCCGGATTGTACAAGCCCAGCCGCTCCATTCTCTCAGCATATGACAGTCCCGCCATCCCGGGAATTAACCTTGTAAACCTACGCTGGGCTCCCTCAATAGCAAGAATGTCCTTCCTCAAATTAGGGGACCAGAACTGCACGCAATACTCCAGGTGTGGTCTCACTAGGGCTCTGTACAACCCTACTAGACCTATTAGACCTTAGATATACAGCGCGGAAACAGGCCCTTCGACCCATCATGTCCGCACCGACCCTGGAAAGCCATTCCCCGGAATCGGGCTATGTCCCTCCTTCGCCCCCCCCCGCTCCCCATTGCTCCACTGAGCAGCAGATTCGGACTCCGCGCGCTTACCTCGACGAGAATGGAAAATACGAGGTTGGCCACGATTAAGAGCAGCATCTTCATCCGCCAGTCGAAGGGGACACAGACCAGCTGGGTGGGGACAGAAAGACAAGGCATTAGCGGACGGCACTAAATTACCACATCATGTGAAAACGCACACCTCCAGTTTCTTCCCGGCTGTTATCAGGCAACTGAACCATTCTACCACAACCTGAGAGCGGTCCTGAACTATTATCTACCCCACCGGTGACCCTCAGACTATCGTTGATCGGACTTTGCACTAAACGTTATTCACTTATCGTGTATCTGTACAAATGGCTACATTGTAGACAATAGACAATAGGTGCAGGAGTAGGCCATTCGGCCCTTCGAACTAGCACCGCCATTCAATAGACAATAGGTGCAGGAGTAGGCCATTCGGCCCTTCGAGCCAGCACCGCCATTCAATAGACAATAGGTGCAGGAGGAGGCCATTCGGCCCTTCGAGCCAGCACCACCATTCAATGTGATCATGGCTGATCATCCCCAATCAGTACCCCGTTCCTGCCTTCTCCCCATATCTTTAAGAGCCCTATCTAGCTCTCTCCTGAAAGTATCCAGAGAATCTGCCTCCACCGCCCTCTGAGGCAGAGAATTCCACAGACTCACCACTCTCTATGAGAAAAAGTGTTTCCTCGTCTCCGTTCTAAATGGCTTACTCCTTATTCTTAAACTGTGTGTGGCCCCTGGTTCTGGCATAGAAGGTATTCAAGCATAGACACAAAATGCTGGAGTAACTCAGCGGGGGAGGCAGCATCTCTGGAGAGAAGGAATGGGTGACGTTTCAGGTCGGGAGCCTTCAGTCTGAAGAAGGGTCTCGACCTGAAATGTCACCCATTCCCTCTCTCCAGAGACGCTGCCTGTCCCGCTGGGTTACTCCAGCATTTTAGTGTCTACCTTCGATTTAAACCAGCATCTGCAGTTTTGGTTTTGGTCTCCTAATCTGAGGAAAGACATTCTTGCCATAGAGGGAGTACAGAGAAGGTTCACCAGACTGATTCCTGGGATGGCAGGACTTTCATATGAAGAAAGACTGGATAGACTCGGCTTGTACTCGCTAGAATTTAGAAGATTGAGGGGGGATCTTATAGAAACTTACAAAATTCTTAAGGGGTTGGACAGGCTAGATGCAGGAAGATTATTCCCGATGTTGGGGGAAGTCCAGAACTAGGGGTCACAGTTTAAGGATAAGAGGGAAGTCTTTTAGGACCGAGATGAGAAAATCATTTTTTACACAGAGAGTGGTGAATCTGTGGAATTCTCTGCCACAGAAGGTAGTTGAGGCCACAGTTCATGGGCTTTATTTAAGAGGGAGTTAGATGTGGCCCTTGTGGCTAAAGGGATCAGGGGGTATGGAGAGAAGGCAGGGATGGGATACTGAGTTGGATGATCAGCCATGATCATATTGAATGGCGAATGGTGCAGGCTCGAGGGGCCGAATGGCCTCTACTCCTGCACCTATTGTCTATGTTTCTATGTTTCTTTCCTACACGCTTGTAAATTGTAATCATGTATTGTCTCCGCTGGCCGGATAGCACGCGACAAATGCTTTTTTCACTATCCCTCAGTACACGTGACAATAAACTAAACTGAAACTAAACTCTGTAGACCTGGTGCATGTGGAATTCAGACAAGAGACAGTGAAGGGAAACCCCCCCCCCCCCCCCCCCAGGACGTGAAACAGTAACTCTACTTCCATTACCTCGAAGAAATCATCAACGACGTCGGTCGGGTACATCATAATCAGGCCGAAGAAGCCGTAAAAGAAGAAAATGCAACCCATGAACAAGTCTGAAAGAGAAAAGTTCAGAGTAAATAGATCCACACATGAACTGATTCTCCATCTTTCCCTTACACACCAAGCACTCTGTAAATACTCCTGCAGTAGCTTTGGGTATCTTATTGAAACACGTGAGATTATTCAGGGTTTGGACACGCTAGAGGCGGGAAACATGTTCCCGATGTTGGGGGAAGTCCAGAACCAGGGTCCACACACACACACACACACACACACACACAGTTTAAGAATAAGGGATCAGCCATTTAGAACGGAGACGAGGAAATCACTTTTTCTCACAGAGGGTGGTGAGTCTGTGGAATTCTCTGTCGGTTCTCTGGATACTTTCAAGAGAGAGATAGATAGGGCTCTTAAAGAATCAAAGGATATGGGGAGAAGGCAGGAACGGGGTACTGATTGGGGATGATCAGCCATGATCGCATTGAATGGCGGTGCTGGCTCGAAGGGCCGAATGGCCTACTCCTGCACCGATTGTCTATAGCTGTTATTGTATACCGTTGTATACCGTTGGGTCCCCCTCCCCCAACACAATATTCCACCAGTCACCCATAAACGAGGCCATGTTGAGTAAAAAATGGCAATCCCGGCCCGCCAACCCTCCCCCAACTGCGCAGGCGCGGCTGACTAGTGCTGTGTGTGCGGAGTTTGTAGGTTCTCGCCGTGACCTCTGTTCTCACAGAGAGTTGTGACTCTGTGGAATTCTCTGCCTCAGAGGGCGGTGGAGGCAGGTTCTCTGGATACTTTCAAGAGAGAGCTAGATAGGGCTCTTAAAGATATGGGGAGAAGGCAGGAACGGGGTACTGATTGGGGATGATCATGTGCTGGCTCGAAGGGCTGAATGGCCTCTACTCCTGCACCTATTGTCTATTGACCTGCGTGGGTTTTTCTGTGGGTGCTCCGGTTTCCTCCTACAATAACTCAAGGCAGTAGCCTGGTAGCACGACGCGCGCATCCGACTCACGGTTCCACTCACAGTTTCTGTAGACGGGCTGCCGAAAAGGCTTCCCCTTGGAGAAGGCGAAAGCAACTGCCAGATACTGGCAACAGGAGACGAAGAAGATGGTGGTGTTCTCGTAGTTGGTGATGTAGTCTTCCTCCCCGTCCTCCCCCGTGATGTTGTGAGTGGGGAAGCCCGCGCCGGGCAGCTCACCAGTCCAGTTCACATGACACACACTGAGGGCAGAAAACAAGTTCCGCCAGTTAAGGGGTCACTTGTCCCACTTGGCCGTCATTTGCGCCTCATTTATGCGTCGTATGTGAAATAGGTCGACGCGTCATTATGCGGCAAATCACGCGTCATCATGCCGTCTGGAGCATGTGACGTCATTAGAATACCTTGCGGCGTACAGCGGAGATGGGGGGGGTGGAGAGGGGGGGGTGGAGAGGGGGGGCTGGAGAGGGGGGGGTGGAGAGAAAGAGGGGGGAGAGTAAGAGGGGGGAGAGTAAGAGGGGGGAGAGTAAGAGGGGGGAGAGTAAGAGGGAGGGGGGAGAGTAAGAGGGAGGGAGGGAGAGGGGCTGTTTCGCGCTGTGTCGCTAAACTAGAACTAAACTAAATGCCTGCATGTTGTCGGAGTGCTACTTACTTGGCGGTGGGGGTTCCGGACTCGTACCAGGGCTGCTCCTTGACCAGCAGGAAGGCGGTGAGTTGAAAGGCAAGCGTGAGGAGGGTCTGTAGTATCATGGACAGCAGTACGGGCACGGAGATCAGGCTAGTCAGTGGTCGGCGTGGGACGAGTTCCTTCCAGGATGGGTTCAAGCTCACTGCAAGGACAGGAGAGCGTTAAGTTCCCCTCCAGTGCTGGAGTAACCCGGCAGATCAAAGACAGACAATAGGTGCAGGAGTAGGCCATTTGGCCCTTCGAGCCAGCACCGCCATTCAATGTGATCATGGCTGATCATCCCCAATCAGTACCCCGTTCCTGCCTTCTCCCCATAATCCCCTGACTGCGCTATCTTTAAGAGCCCTATCTAGCTCTCTCTTG
This sequence comes from Amblyraja radiata, assembly GCF_010909765.2. Classification (NCBI taxonomy): domain Eukaryota; kingdom Metazoa; phylum Chordata; class Chondrichthyes; order Rajiformes; family Rajidae; genus Amblyraja; species Amblyraja radiata. The sequence continues at coordinate 26,703 of NW_022630523.1, read as the reverse complement.
AAAGCATCCAGAAAACCAGCCACCAGAGAATTCTACAGACTCACCACTCTCTGTGAGAAAAAGTGTTTCCTCATCTCAGTTCTAAATGGCTTACTCCTTATTCTTAAACTGTGTGTGGCCCCTGGTTCTGGACTCCTCCAACATCGGGAACATGTTTCCTGCCTCTAGCGTGTCCAAGCCCTTAATAATCTTATATGTTTCAATGAGATATCCTCTCATCCTTCTAAACTCCAGAGTGTACAAGCCCAGCCGCTCCATTCTCTCAGCATATGACAGTCCCGCCATCCCGGGAATTAACCTTGTAAACCTACGCTGGGCTCCCTCAATAGCAAGAATGTCCTTCCTCAAATTAGGGGACCAAAACTGCTCGGGGTGATCGCTGGACGGTGCGGACTCGGTTGGCCGAAGGGCTTGTTTCCGCGCATTATCTCTCAGCTAAGCTCTCCTCTCCTCATCGATCCCAGCCTCTCCTCGAGTGGCGCAGCGGGTAGAGCCGCTGCCTCGCGTCGGGTTCCTGAAGCCGCACACTGACCTGCCCGCCACCCCCTCCCCCGCCGACACCCAGCGCCCGTTACGACGCAGCCGTTACTCACTCGTGAACATGACGCTCATGATGATCACCAGGTCGATGAAGAGGAACTGACTGTCGCCCAGGTTGCCCTCGATCTGGAAAACAAACGGCGATGACAAACTGCGGCGCATGTCCGTTGCCCGGGGCTACGGCAGCGGCATGCACGGGATTGGGGAACGCATCACGGCCTCCACACACAAGGGGACATTCACCACCCGAGGGTGGGAGATACCCGCTATCTACAGGTGGGATTTACACAGGACTATTATTGTGTGTGTGAGTGCAAATGTGTGAGTGCAAATGCGTGAGTGCAAATATGTGAGTGTGTGTGTGTGTGTGTGTGTGTGAGTGTGTGTATGTGAGTGTGCTTAGGTACATGTGCGTATGCACGTGTGTGTATGTGCATGTTTGAGTTTAGTTTATTGTCATGTGTACCGAGGTACAGAGAAAAGCTTTTGTTGCGTGCTAACCAGTCATCGGAAATACAATACACGATTACAATCGAGCCGTCCACAGTTTACAGATACATGTAACAGATACATCCCAACCCCCGAGACCCAACCCTTCCCAACCCCTGAGACCCAACCCTTCCCAACCCGAGACCCAACCCTTCCCAACCCCCGAGACCCAACCCTTCCCAACCCCCGAGACCCAACCCTTCCCAACCCGAGACCCAACCCTTCCCAACCCCCGAGACCCAACCCTTCCCAACCCCCGAGACCCAACCCTTCCCAACCCCCGAGACCCAACCCCCGAGACCCAACCCTTCCCAACCCCCGAGACCCAACCCTTCCCTACCCCCGAGACCCAACCCTTCCCATCCCACTAGACCCAACCCTTCCCAACCCCCGAGACCCAACCCTTCCCAACCCGAGACCCAACCCTTCCCAACCCCCGAGACCCAACCCGAGACCCAACCCCCGAGACCCAACCCTTCCCTACCCCCGAGACCCAACCCTTCCCATCCCACTAGACCCAACCCTTCCCAACCCCCGAGACCCAACCCTTCCCAACCCCCGAGACCCAACCCTTCCCAACCACCGAGACCCAACCCTTCCCAACCCCCGAGACCCAACCCTTCCCAACCCCCGAGACCCAACCCTTCCCATCCCACTAGACCCAACCCTTCCCAACCCCTGAGACCCAACCCTTCCCAACCCCCGAGACCCAACCCTTCCCATCCCACTGGACCCAACCCTTCCCAACCCCCGAGACCCAACCCTTCCCATCCCACTAGACCCAACCCTTCCCAACCCGAGACCCAACCCCCGAGACCCAACCCTTCCCAACCCACTAGACCCAACCCCCGAGACCCAACCCTTCCCAACCCCCGAGACCCAACCCTTCCCAACCCACTAGACCCAACCCTTCCCAACCCACTAGACCCAACCCCCGAGACCCAACCCACTAGACCCAACCCTTCCCACGATTCCAAATACCCCATCCCATTCGACCCAACTCTTCCCATCCCACTAGATGCAACTATTCCTATCCCACTAGACCCAACCCTCTACACCCCACTAGACCCAACACCCATCTCACCAGCTTGACCAAACCCTGCCATCCTACCATGCTCAACCTCCGTGCCTCAATAGACGCAACTCCCCCAAGAGAGGACGTACCGAGTAGAGCAGGAGCACGGAGAGGTACTGGATGAGGCTGTACATGGCCATGAACTTGAAGACGCAGAAGGAGGTGACCAGAGCAGTGCGGCCTTCCCTGTGAACAGACACGACCAGTGGGTGTGAGTGAGTGAGGGGGGAACCGCGGCGTTATAAACCCCCGCCCTCCCCGGCCCTCTCCCCAGTACCCCGCCCCCCCCGTTACCTGATGAGGACGGGCACGCACGAGATGTCCGGCGTCTTCGATGTGAAGGGCGACGCCACAGAGGCCTCCAGTTCCGACAGGGAGATGCCGGCATGAGCTCGCCGCAGGGCCTGTGGGGAAAACGCACGTCAGCCATCCCTCCCCGACATGACGGCAGAGCGAGGCCCTTCCACCCGTCCCGGCCCCGATTCTCCTCTCCTCTCCCTCCCTGCCTGCCTCGCCCCACACCCACCATTACAATCGGGAGGAGTGTTCACGAGGGCCGATAAACGGGGTTTAGGATTACGTTGAACGCTGAAATAACCACAAACAGCAGGGGAGAATCCTCGGGTAAGTGTGAAGGATTGGTACTGCCTGAAAGATCGGCAGGTACAGCTTTACAGGGCAGCACAGATCGGCGTGGTGGCGCAGCGGTAGAGCTGCTGCCTCACAGGTAGTTGAGGCAGGGACTATCCCAATGTTTAAGAAACAGGTAGACAGGTACATGGATAGGACAGGCGTAGAAACATAGAAAATAGATGCAGGAGTGGGCAATTCGGCACCGCCATTCAATATGATCATGGCTGATCATTCAACTCAGTATCCCATCCCTGCCTTCTCTCCATACCCCCTGATCCCTTTAGCCACAAGGGTCACATCTAACTCCCTCTTAAATATAGCCAATGAACTGTGGCCTCAACTACCTTCTGTGGCAGAGAATTCCACAGATTCACCACTCTCTGTGTGAAAAATGTTTTTCTCATCTCGGTCCTAAAAGATTTCCCTAAAAGTGTAGTGGGATATGGGACAGACGCGGGCAGGTGGGACTAGTGTAGCTGGGACATGTTGGCCGGTGCGGGCAAGTTGGGCTGAAGGGTCAATTTCCATGTTGTATCACTCTATGACTGTGGACCCGGACACACACCTGTCGCCGTGGGGAGGGAGGCACGAGGAACAAGGGTTTGGATCGGTTACTCACCCCACAGTCATTGGCACCATCACCACACATACCAACGTAATAGCTGTTAGAAACAAAATGCCCGACGTCAAAATGTTGCAACATATCTAACTCTACACATGCAAAGCACCCGTCATTGTGAGCCTCACCCACAAGAACAAATCATGACTCAGTCTGAAGAAGGGTCTCGACCCGAAACGTCACCTATTCCTTTTCTCCAGAGATGCTGCCTGTCCCGCTGAGTTACCCCAGCATTTTGTGTCTGCCTTCAATTTAAACCAACATCTGCAGTTCCTTCCTTCCCAGCTGTTATCAGGCATCTGAACCATCCCAACTCAACCAGAGAGCAGTCAATAGACAATAGGTGCAGGAGTAGGCCATTCGGCCCTTCAAGCCAGCACCGCCATTCAATGTGATCATGGCTGATCATCCATAATCAGTACCCCGTTCCTGCCTTCTCCCCATATCCCCTGACTATCTTTAAGAGCCCTATCTAGCTCTCTCTTGAAAGTATCCAGAGAACCAGCCTCCACCGCCCTCTGAGGCAGAGAATTCCACACACACGCAACTCTCTGTGAGAACTACTCATTGAACTAGTATCTACCTCATTGGAGGTAGACAAAAGTGCTGGAGAAACGCGGGTGCGGCAGCATCTATGGAGCGAAGGAAATAGGCAACGTTTCGGGCTGAAACCCTTCTTCAGACTGATGCAGGGTGGGGGGGTGGGGGGGGGAGGGGGAAGAAGAAAGGAAGAGGAGGAGCCAGAGAGTATCTACCTCATTGGAGACCATCAGACTAGCCTGAGGAAGGGTCTCGACCCGAAACGTCACCCGTTCCTTCGCTCCATCGATGCTGCCTCACCCGCTGAGTTTCTCCAGCTTTTTGTCTACCTTCGGTTTTTACAGCATCTACAGTTCCTTCTTAAACATCGGACTATCCTTGATTGAACTTTGCTGGCTTCACCTCGCACTAAACGTTATTCCCTTTATCACGTATCTGTACACTGTAAATGGCTGGATTGTAGTTGTGTATTGTATTTACGCTGACTGGTTAGCACGCACCACAGGTTTGTCGCTGCACCTCGGCACACGTGACAATAAACTAAACTGAGCTGCTGCCGATGCCGTCGCCGGTACTCACTCCACTTTCTGGAACTCCTCCACCAGCTGGGTCTTCTGATCGGGGGCCATGCGGGCGTAGACTGTGCCGCACAGGAGAAGCTGCGCAGGGGAACACACACACAGTGTCACAGCTCCGCAGGGAATGGGCGGAGAAACACACACACAGTGTCACAGCTCCGCAGGGAATGGGCGGAGAAACACACACGCACACACAGTGTCACAGCTCCACAGGGGAGTGGAGGCACGGCAGGCACACACACACACACTATACGCATACACACATAGTATACACACACATTCACACACACACAGTGTCACAGCTCCACAGGGGAGTGGAGGCACGGCACGCACACACACACTAACACTATGCGCATACACACATAGTATATTCACACAGTGTCACAGCTCCGCAGGGCAGTGTAGGCACGGCACGTATACACACACTATAAGCATACACACACACACACAAACACAAACAGTATACACATATGCAGTATACACAGCTTCACAAAGGGGGTGGAGGTACTGCACGTACAAACACGCAAATAATATACACACACACAGTATACAGAAATATACACACACACACACAGTGACATACACACACACTCTCTCACACACAGTACACACTCGCACTTAACTACACTGACCGCTGGGAAAGGGCTCAGGCTGGATGGGAACGTGGGGGAGGAGGGTCGAGACAGAGGGAAGGGGTTGGGGGGGATCCGGGACTTACCTTGGGAAGCAGGTCGGGGAAGTGCTCTGTGATCACATGGAAGGTCTTGCCGCTCATGGCAAAGTGGTAGCAGGTGTCCAAGAGCCCGTCTTTCGAGGTGTCGTCCTCCACTTTGATTTGGATGTCCTGGAAGGGTGAAGTGTGTTTAGTTGTTCATAAGCGAAAGGGGCAGAATTAGGCCAGTCGGCCCATCAAGTTAACTCCGCCCTTCAAACATGGTTGATCTATCTCTCCCCCTCAACCTCATTCTCCTGCCTTCTCCCCATAACCCCCGACACCCATACTAATCAAGAATCTATCTCTGCCTTAAAAATATCCATTGACTTGGCCTCCAGAGCCATCTGTGGCAAATAATTCCACAGATTCACCACCCTCTGTCCTTCTTCCTGAACTCCACATCCACTCTATGTGGCTTGTACACTCTGGAGTTTAGAAGGATGAGAGGGTATCTTATTGAAACATATAAGATTATCAAGGGTTTGGACACGCTAGAGGCAGGAAACATGTTCCCGATGTTGGGGGAGTCCAGAACCAGGGGCCACACACAGTTTAAGAATAAGGGGTACACCATTTAGAACAGAGACGAGGAAACACTTTTTCTCACAGCGAGTTGCATGCTTGTGGAATTCTCTGCCTCAGAGGGCGGTGGAGGCCGGTTCTCTGGATGCTTTCAAGAGTGAGCTGGATAGGGCTCTTAAAGATAGCGGAGTCAGGGCATATGGGAAGAAGGCAGGAACGGGGTACTGAGATGCACAGAGTCTCATGCCCAGGGTAGGGGAATCGAAGACCAGAGGTTTAAGGTGAAGGGGAAAAGATTTAATAGGAATTCGAGGGGTAACTTTTTCCACACAAAGGGTGGTGGGCGTATGGAACGAGCTGCCGGAGGAGGTAGTTGAGGCTTGGACTATCCCAACGTTTAAGAAACAGTTAAGACAGGTACATGGATAGGACAGGTTTGGAGGGACATGGGCCAAACGCGGGCAGGTGGGACTAGTGTAGATGGGACATTTTGGCCGGTGTGTGGGCAAGTTGGGCTGAAGGTGGAGGAAGGAACTGCATATGCCGATTTACACCAAAGATAGACACAGCATGCTGAAGCAAACTCAGCGGGTGCAGCAGCATCTATGGAGCAAAGGAAATAGGCAACGTTTCGGGCGTGTACACATACACAGAATTTTTTTCTCTTGTTATAATATTGCTTAGTGTGCTATGTTTACATATTCTGTTGTGCTGCTTCAAGTAAGAATTTCATGGTTCTATCTGGGACATATGACAATAAAACACTCTTGATTAAAGACAGTCAAAGGTCTCCAGTGAGGTAGATGGCAGGTCAGGACCACACTCTAGTCGGTGAGAGGATGATTCAGTTCCCTGATGACAGCTGGGAAGAAACTGTCCCTGAATCTGGAGGTGTGCGTTTTCAAACTTCTATACCTAGAAACATAGAAAATAGGTGCAGGAGGAGGCCATTCGGCCCTTCGAGCCAGCACCGCCATTCATTGCGATCGTCCCCAATCAATAACCCGTGCCTGCCTTCTCCCCATATCCCTTGATTCCACTAGTCCCTAGAGCTCTATCTAACTCTCTCTTAAATCCATCCAGTGATTTGGCCTCCACTGCCCTCTGTGGCAGGGAATTCCACAAATTCACAACCCTGAGTGAAAAAGTTTTTTTTCACCTCAGTCTTAAATGGCCTCCCCTTTATTCTATGACTACAGCCCCTGGTTCTGGACTCGCCCAACATTGGGAACATTTTTCCTGCATCTAGCTTGTCCAGTCCTTTTATAATTTTATATGTTTCTATAAGATAACCCCTCATCCTTCTAAACTCCAGTGAATACAAGCCCGATGGGAGAGAGGATGAGACTCATTCATTACTGCAAAGGTGCCTCATTTCTTGGGAATGAGTGCAAACACCGGCAGCAATTTCACCGGCTGTGCTTGGAATTAGGCGATGGACAGGGGGAATTATGAATGGTAAGTCGCGTGTGGAGACATTCAGACTGCTTCATCGAGCTTGGGCGGGCAAAGGGTGGCGGGGTCATCGCTTGCTTCAAGACGTTCAACAATGTAGGACGTCAGCTGAGGAAACTCCAGATTAGACCCACACACGACACCAAGATCCTTTTTGTTTCACTGATCTCCCAGTTCCACCACACCCAGCTGTTCACGTCTGGTTCTCATCCCTCCCCCAATCCCACAGCTCAACTCTTCCCCAAAGAGAGACACACAACACTGGAGTAACTCAGCAGGTCAGGCAACATCTCTGGAGAACACGGATAGGTGACGTTTCCGTGTTTAAGAAGGAACTGCAGATGCTGGAAAATCTAAGGTAGACAAAAATGCTGGAGAAACTCAGCGGGTGCAGCAGCATCTATGGAGTGACGGAAATAGGCCTATTTCCTTCGCTCCATAGATGCTGCTGCACCCGCTGAGTTTCTCCAGCATTTTTGTCTACCTTCGATTTTCCAGCATCTGCAGTTCCTTCTTGAACACATGCTGGAGCAACTCAGCGGGACAGGCAGCGTCTCTGGAGAGAAGGAATGGGTGACGTGTCGGGTGGAGACCCTACTTCGGAGGGCCTGTTACCATGCTGTAAGACTCTGGGACACAATACTGAGCTGGGGTGGGGGTGGGAGGGGGGAGATTAGGACCACCAGCTATCAGTCCATCACACACAGTGGAGGTAGGAAGCCCACTGTAGCTCGGTACAGGTGGCAATGAGAGCAGCCTAGTGGCGCAGTAGGTAGAGCCACTGGTCCTCAGTGTCAGAACCCTTGGCTTCCATCCGGACCTCGTGGAAGACGTGAGTTCGTTTAGTTTAGAGAAACAGCACGGAAACAGGTCCTACAGCCCACTGAGTCCACACCAACACTATCCTACACTGAAAGTAGGAATGCAGGTGCAGCAGGTAGTGAAGAAAGCAAATGGTATGTTAGCATTCATAGCAAAAGGATTTGAGTATAGGAGCAGGGAGGTTCTACTGCAGTTGTACAGGGTCTTGATGAGACCACACCTGGAGTATTGCGTACAGTTTTGGTCTCCAAATCTGAGGAAAGACATTCTTGCCATAGAGAGAGTACAGGGAAGGTTCACCAGACTGATTCCTGGGATGGCAGGACTTTCATATGAAGAAAGACTGGATAGACTCGGCTTGTACACGCTAGAATTCAGAAGATTGAGGGGGGATCTTATAGAAACTTACAAAATTCTTAAGTGGTTGGACAGGCTAGATGCAGGAAGGTAGTTGAGGCCACAGTTCATTGTCTATATTTAAGAGGGAGTTAGATGTACAGGACAGTACAGGATACTGAGTTGGATGATCAGCCATGATCATATCGAATGGCGGTGCAGGTTCGAAGGGCCGAATGGCCTACTCCTGCACCTATTTTCTATGTTCCTATCCTACACACACTAGGGCCAATTTACACTTTTACCAAGGCAATTTACCTACAAACCCTACAGTGAAAGGTTGAACAAGTTAGTTCTTTATTCTTTGGAACGCAGAAGGTAAAGGGGGGACTTGATAGAGGTCTTTAAAATGATGAGAGGGATAGACAGAGTTGACGTGGACAAGCTTTTCCCATTGAGAGTAGGGAAGATTCAAACAAGAGGACATGATTTGAGAATTAAGGGACAAAAGTTTAGGGGTAACATGAGCGGGAACTTCTTCACTCAGAGAGTGGTAGCTGTGTGGAATGAGCTTCCAGTGGAAGTAGTAATAATAATAATAATACATTTTATTTATGGGCGCCTTTCAAGAGTCTCAAGGACACCTTACAAAAATTGAGCATGTAGAGGAAAAACATGTAAGGGGAATGAAATAAATAGTAGAGACATGACTAGTACACAAAGTAAAGACAGAATTCAATACAAAACACAGTATGAGGCAATTAATGCACAGATGAAAAGGGACGGGGACGTGGGGCTAAGGATAGGCAGAGGTGAAGAGATGGGTCTTGAGGCGGGACTGGAAGATGGTGAGGGACACGGAATTGCGGATCAGTTGGGGGAGGGAGTTCCAGAGCCTGGGAGCTGCCCTGGAGAAGGCTCTGTCCCCAAAACTGCGGAAGTTGGACTTGTGGATGGAGAGGAGACCGGCTGATGTGGATCTGAGGGACCGTGAGGGTTGGTAGGGGGAGAGGAGGTCAGTGAGATATGGGGGGGCCAGATGGTGGAGGGCTTTGTAGGTGAGGATCAGGATTTTGTAGGTGATCCGGTGGGAGATGGGAAGCCAGTGAAGTTTTTTGAGGACTGGAGTGATGTGATGACAGGATTTGGTGTGGGTGATGAGTCGGGCGGCTGCGTTCTGGACCAGTTGGAGTCGGTTGATGGAGGCAGTGTGAAGGCAGGTTCGATTTTATCATTTAAAAATAAATTGGATAGGTATATGGACGGGAAAGGAATGGAGGGTTATGGTCTGAGCGCAGGTAGATGGGACTAGGTGAGAGTCAGTGTTCGGCACGGACTAGAAGGGCCGAGATGGCCTGTTTCCGTGGTGTAATTGTTATATGGTTAAACCCGCAGGTCTTTTTGGAGCGTGGGAAGAAACTGAAGATTTTGGCAAAAATCCCGTATTGGGGAAGTCCAGAACAAGGGGTCACAGTTTAAGGATAAGGGGGAAATCTTTTAGGCCTGAGATGAGAAAAACATTTTTCACACAGAGAGTGGTAAATCTCGGGAATTCTCTGCCACCGAAGGTAGTTGAGCCCACAGTTCATTGGCTATATTTAAGAGGGAGTTAGATGTGGCCCTTGTGGCTAAAGGGATCAGGGGGTATGGAGAGAAGGTAGGTACAGGATACTGAGTTGGATGATCAGCCATGATCATATTGAATGGCGGTGCAGGCTCGAAGGGCCAAATGGCCTCTACTCCTGCACCTATTGTCTGTCTTTGATCTGCCGGGTTACTCCAGCACTGGAGGAGAACCTAAACGCTCTCCTGTCCTTGCAGTGAGCTTGAACCCATCCTGGAGGGAGCTCGTCCCACGCGTTCTATGTTACAGACACGCGCCCGTGGTCGGGATGGAACCCGGGTCTCAGACACCGTGAGGCGGCAGCTCTGCCCGCCACGCCGCCTTGCTTCGTACCTTGGTGTCATGCGCCTCCACCCACCCCGCTGTGTCGTCAGCATACTGCCAGCTGATGGTGGCCACCTGCCCGTCCCTGGGGGGCACGGCCTCCGTGATGACCACCTTGCCGTGCGGGGGGATCATCCCGCACTCGCGAGCCACGGACAGGGCCGTCAGCATGTTGTCTCCTGGCAAGCACAAATTCACAAGCGATGGAAGCATAGAAAAAGAGGTGCAGGAGTAGGCCATGCGGCCCTTCCAGCTAGCACCGCCATTCAATATGATCATGGCTGATCAGTAGCCAGGATTTTGCCATAAATGCTGCCATAAGTGCCTTTTCATCCTTGATTTCACCAAGATGCCTCAGGAAGGCCGTCAGCATCCATAAAGACTCCTCACACCCTTGTAATGGGCTGTTCGAACTACTTCCCTCCGGCAGACGTTACAAGGCCTTCTACGCCCGAACCTCCAGACTCAGAAACAGCTTCATTCCCAGAGCTATAGCGGATCTGAACCGGCCCTGCTGAGTGCCCCCCATCCCCCATGGACTGTCTCCCTCGGATGGTCACGTCGCACAGACACATCTGCACTTTAGTCTGTTGAACTGTTTTGACTGTTTTACTGTTCTTTTTACAATCCATGTTCTCGGGATATCTAAATCCAAATTTTATTAGTTATTTACCAAATTTCGTTGCACTGATGTGCAATGACAATAAAATATATTATTTAATATTATTATTATAATTATTATAATGCCTTTTTCACGATCGAGTGCCTAAATCAGCCTTTTTTTGCCATTTTGTTAAAAGGTCGTGCTGTTTTAGTTGTACCATGATTACAATGACGTGTTCTTTCTTTTAAAATCTTTTTATTAGCTTTTTCCCCTCTCTCTTCTATCTATTTATTTATTTATCCATCCATTTATCTGTCTATCCAACTATTTAATTATATATTTATAGATGACGTTTTCTATCTTAACACGTTAATACGCAAGTTATTATCTAAATGGTGGCCGACTAGGAAAAGGGGAGATGCAGCGAGACCTGGGTGTCATGGTACACCAGTCATTGAAAGTGGGCATGCAGGTGCAGCAGGCAGTGAAGAAAGCGAATGGTATGTTAGCTTTCATAGCAAAAGGATTTGAGTATAGGAGCAGGGAGGTTCTACTGCAATTGTACAGGGTCTTGGTGAGACCACACCTGGAGTATTGCGTACAGTTTTGGTCTCCAAATCTGAGGAAGGACATTATTGCCATAGAGGGAGTGCAGAGAAGGTTCACCAGACTGATTCCTGGGATGTCAGGACTGTCTTATGAAGAAAGACTGGATAGACTTGGTTTATACTCTCTAGAATTTAGGAGATTGAGGGGGGATCTTATAGAAACTTACAAAATTCTTAAGGGGTTGGACAGGCTAGATGCAGGAAGATTGCTCCCGATGTTGGGGAAGTCCAGGACAAGGGGTCACAGCTTAAGGATAAGGGGGAAATCCTTTAAAACCGAGATGAGAAGAACTTTTTTCACACAGAGAGTGGTGAATCTCTGGAACTCCCTGCCACAGAGAGTAGTCGAGGCCAGTTCATTGGCTATATTTAAGAGGGAGTTAGATGTGGCCCTTGTGGCTAAGGGGATCAGAGGGTATGGAGAGAAGGCAGGTACGGGATACTGAGTTGGATGCTCAGCCATGATCATATTGAATGGCGGTGCAGGCTCGAAGGGCCGAATGGCCTACTCCTGCACCTAATTTCTATGTTTCTATGTTTCTATGTTATTATTAACGTGTTAACATTGTATAAATCACAAGAAAATCTCCACCACCGGGGTGAAACCGGGGGCACCACGGTCGGTCGTTCATTCATTCGTGCCGCTGCCCGCTGGCTCAGCCTTCTCCAACATCTATTCATTGCTTCCAATTTCGCAAACTTCCCACAAGCAACCACGTCCCTTGAGAAACGTGGCGAAACATTAGTGAACAACTTGCTTTGTTTTTAACAAAGTAACTGACGATATTCGTAAAGTTCCAGGCGACGTAGGTAAAGACATACAAGGAAAATGAAAGAGAGAGAGATTTTAGCTCACAAAGGTCTTGAGGACAAACAGGTGGCTAATCCGTTGATTTTTTTTTGCAGCCCAGGTCGTTTTGTTTTGCTTTCTTTAGTTTAGGGGGTTTTGTTTTTTTTTCTTTTCTTTTTATCTTTTTTTAATATATATATATACTAGACCAAGTGCAGACCCGCTGAGTCTGTTCCCCCCCAACGCGCAGTGGTGGGGGGGTTGCTGCGGCTTCACAAGCACACTAACCACTCCCCACACACACGGGGGGGAGGGGGGGGGGATGTGAGAGGGGGGTAGGGGGAGAGGGGAGACCGCTGGGTCCCGTTCCCTCAACGTGCGGTTGCCGGGGGGGGGGCGGGGCTACGGCTTCAAAGTCTATACCCAATATGTATTTTGACACTGGATATATATATATATATAGGTTACATTTGTTGTTAATATAATCCTGATCCCTATGTATTAATATCACTGTTATGTTTATCTTTTTTTTTGTTAAAAATTAATAAAAAGATTTAAAAAGAAAGAACGGTCTTGAGGAAATACAAAACATAGCTAAAGTTCTCAAAGTGTAGTTGTAATGCACAAGATATCGACATGAATATCGAGTCTGTAGCTTGTTTCGGGTATGCACCAGTGACCTCAGCTGGGGTAGAAAGAAGTTATTCACAACTGAAGCATATTCTGTCTGACAGACGGCATCGTTTAACACCAGATAATTTGAAAAAAAATGCTGGAAATTATGTTCATCCAGGCAACTTTGGTCATTTAATGTAGTATATATACCTTTATATTATCATTTTTAACCATATTTTGGTGGTGGAAATACATGCCTTTTTTGGTCAATAAATGCCTTTTTTGTAATTTTATTATGCATTTTTAGTGGCTAAACATCCTGGCTCAACTGATCATCCATAATCAGTACCTCGTTCCTGCTTTTTCCCCCATATCCCATCATTCCGTTAGCCCCAAGAGCTAAATCTGCCCTTCGGCCCAACTTGCCCTCGCCGGCCGACAGTCGCCTACCTGTCACCATCACCGTGCGGATGTGGGCGCTCTGGAGCTCGCGGATGACGGGGATGGAGCGAGGCTTCAGCTTGTTCTGCATCATGATCAGGCCCAGGAACTCCATGTTGGCTTCGATCACAGATCTGAGGGAGGGAAGGAAGGAAGGGCGGGCGGACGGAGGGAGGGAGGAAGTTATTTTCAGGCAGACGATGGGCGCAGAGCCGTGCAGCGTGGAAACGTGCAGTCCGGGCACTGCGTTCTGTTCTGTGGAGTGGGGCGAATGGCGGCTTTTGGCAACGCACAAGTTGGACAGGAGAACATGTGTAAGAAAGAACTGCGGATGCTGGTTGAAATCAAAGGTAGACACAAAATGCTGGAGTAACTCAGCGGGTGAGGCAGCATCTTTGGAGAGAAGGAATGGGCGACGTTTCGGGTCGAGACCCTTCTTCAGACAGGAGAACTTGGTGCGGGGTGGACAAGGGCCATTCTTGATTAGTACGGGTGTCAGAGGGTACAGGGAGAAGGCAGGAGAATGGGGTTAGGAGGGAGAGATAGATCAGCCATGATTGAATGGCGGAGTAGACGATGCGCCGAATGGCCTATTTCTACCACTATTCCTTCTAACATTCTCGCAGCCTCTCTCTCCATCGTCCCCATCTACATTTCACGTTGCCTCGGGGCGGTGCAGCGGTGGAACTGCTGCCTCCCAGCTGTCAACGTGCAAACTCCGTACAGACAGCAGCCGTGGTCAGGATCGAACTCGGGGGTCACTGGCGCTGTGAGGTAGCAGCTCTACCGCCACGCCACCGTGCCACCCCTAGGGGGGGGGGGGGTCAGCGAGCACAGAGACTTAGGGGCAGGACTCAGTGAGCGCAGGGTCCCAGGGTGGGGGTGAGAGGTCAGAGGTGAGCAAGCACAGGGTATCAAGGGTGAAAGGTCAGGTGTAAGGGAGCAGTGTGAGGGGTCGAGGGTCAGGTCGCAGGTGACCGATGGTCTGACACGGCGGGGGTGGGGGGGGGGGGGGGGTGGGGAAGGAGGATCTCCAGGTTCAGTCCATCGCGTTTACCTGTTGATGGTCTGCACCTTGTGCCAGGTGATCTTTGCTTCCAGCTTGCGGCAGGCCAGGGCTATCACCCGCAACCCCTGCCTGGTGAACTTCTCCAGGACTGGCGAGAAATCTTCGGGCACTGTTAGGAGGAGAGAAAGGATTGTACAGCTCAGGGCACCTGGAGTATTGTGTGCAGTTTTGGTCCCCTAATTTGAGGAAGGACATTCTTGCTATTGAGGGAGTGCAGCGTAGGTTAATTCCCGGGATGGCGGGACTGTCATATGCTGAGAGAATGGAGCAGCTGGGCTTGTACACTCTGGAGTTTAGAAGGATGAGAAGGTATCTCATTGAAACATATAAGATTGTTAAGGGCTTGGACATGCTAGAGGCAGGAAACATGTTCCCGATGTTGGGGGAGTCCAGAACCAAGGGCCGCACACAGTTTAAGAATAAGGGGCAAGCCGTTTAGAACAGAGACGAGGAAACACTTTTTCTCACAGAGAGTGGTGAGTCTGTGGAATTCTCTGCATCAGAGGGCGGTGGAGGCAGGTTCTCTGGATGCTTTCAGGAGAGAGCTAGATATGGCTCTTAAAAATAGCAAAGTCAGGGGATATGGGGAGAAGGCAGGAACAGGGTACTGATTGGGGATGATCACATTGAATGGCGGTGCTGGCTCGAAGGGCCGAATGGCCTACTCCTGCACCAATTGTCTATGATCACATTGAATGGCGGTGCTGGCTCGAAGGGCCGAATGGCCTACTCCTGCACCAATTGTCTATTGTCTAAAATGCAAGACCTCAAATTTCTCTGTTTTAAATTCCGTCAACCATTCCTCAGGCCGCCTGGCCAACCAACCGATCAAGATCTTCATCCCTGATGCAGCCAGACCTACCCGTCTCCTTCTTACAGAGCCCGGCCACCGTCTCGGGCGCCCCCTTCATGAAGGCGACTAGTCGCCGCTGGCCCAGGTTGCTGGTCACCACACTCATACGCTGCAGAGCCGAGGAGAAGGGGAACTGGCTGACGATTCCGATCTCGTAGGAGTTCTGCACGGAAACAAAAAACACAACGGTGGCTGACGGAGGAATCGTAGCTCGAAGCTAAACCAGACCAAACTAAACTAAATAAAACCCTCAACCAAACTAAACTAAACCAAAGTCTAAACTGAACCCAACTCGAAACTAAACCAAAGATAGACACAAAATGACATTAGACAATAGACAATAGGTGCAGGAGTAGGCCATTCAGCCCTTCGAGCCAGCACCGCCATTCAATGTGATCATGGCTGATCATCCACAATCAGTACCCCGTTCCTGCCTTCTCCCCATATCCCCTGACTCCGCTATTTTTAA
Source organism: Amblyraja radiata (assembly GCF_010909765.2). NCBI lineage: Eukaryota > Metazoa > Chordata > Chondrichthyes > Rajiformes > Rajidae > Amblyraja > Amblyraja radiata. The sequence continues at coordinate 10,982 of NW_022630523.1, read as the reverse complement.
GAGCCTCTCTCTTGAAAGTATCCAGAGAACCGGCCTCCACCGCCCTCTGAGGCAGAGAATCCCACAGACTCACCACTCTCTGTGAGAAAAAGTGTTTCCTCGTCTCCGTTCTAAATGGCTTACCCCTTATTCTTAAACTGTGTGTGCGGCCCCCTGGTTCTGGACTCCCCCAACATCGGGAACATGTTTCCTGCCTCTAGCATGTCCAAACACTTAACAATCTTATATGTGTCCAAGCCTTTAACAATCTTGTATGTTTCAATATGATACCCTCTCATCCTTCTAAATTCCAGAGTATACAAGCCCAGCCGCTCCATTTACGGAGTTTGCACGTTCTCCAAGTGACCGTGTGGGTTTTCTCCAGGTGCTCCGGTTTCCTCCCACACTCCAAAGACGTACATGCTAGTTGCCGTCAGTGTACAAGCCCAGCTGCTCCATTCTCTCAGCACAACACAACAGTGGCTAACGGAGGAACAGTAGCTCGTAGCTAAACCAGACCAAACTAAACTAAACCAAAGTCTAAACTGAACACAACTCGAAACTAAACCATAGACACAAAATGCTTGAGTAACTCAGCTGGACAGGCAGCATCTCTGAAGAGACGGAATGGGGGACATTTCAGGTCAAGACCCTTCTTCAGTCTAAAAAAGGCTGAAACGTCGCCAGTTTCTTCTCTCCAGAGATGCTGCCTGTCCCACTGAGTTACTCCAGCATTTAAGAAGGGACTGCAGATGCTGGAACATCGAAGGTAGACAAAAGTGCTGGAGAAACTCAGCGGGTGCAGCAGCATCTATGGAGCTCTATGGAGCGAAGGAAATGGGCAAAGTTTCGGGCCGAAACCCTTCTTCAGACTGATGTAGGGTGCGGGTGGGGAGAAGAAAGGAAAAGGGAAGAGGAGGAGCCAGAGGGCTGAGGGAGAGCTGAGAGAGGGAGGAGACAGCAAGGGCTACCGGAAATTGGAGAATTCAATGTTTATGCCGCTAGGGTGCAGACTGCCCAAGCGGAATATGAGGTGCTGCTCCTCCAGTTTCCGGTGGTGCTCACTCTGGCCATGGTGGAGGCCCAGGACAGAAAGGTCGGATTGGGAATGGGAGGGGGAGTTGAAGTGCTGAGCCACCGGGAGATCAGGTTGGTTAATGCGGACCGAGCGGAGGTGTTCGGCGAAACGATCGCCAAGCCTGCGCTTGGTCTCACCTTACTCCGGCATTTTGTGTCTATTTTCTGGGTAAATCAGCATCTGCAGTTCCATCCTAACACATTTCATATAAACTAAACAAATCTCCAAACTCAACCAAACCATAAAGTAGACCAAAACTGAAAGGTCGAGACCCTTCAAACCCTAAACCAAACCAACCCCAAGCAAACTAAATGCAACCAAACCTGAAACCCCAAGTTCCATATGTACATCAAAGCTGTTAAAGGTCTTGCCATCGTCCATCCATCTTCTCCTTCCATTCGACCTCACACTTGCCCAGATTAAACTCTGATCAAACGTAACAGAACAAGACCATGTGGTACTCACCATCAGCTCCTGGAGCTCCTGTAGAAGAGAGAGAGAGAGAGAGAGAGAGAGAGAGAGAGAGAGAGAGAGAGAGAGAGAGAGAGAGAGAGAGAAAGAGGAGAAAAATGAATTATTGGCCATCCACACAAAGAGCCAGCATCTGCAGTTCCTTCCTACACATTCCGTCTGCTCAACAGGAAAATCTCCTCAAGGCATGTGTAGGAAGGAACTGAAGGGTCTCGATCCATAGAAACATAGAAAACAGGTGCAGGAGGAGGCCATTCGGCTCTTCGAGCCAGCACCGCCATTCATTGTGATCATGGCTGATCGTCCCCAATCAATAACCTGTGCCTGCCTTCTCCCCCTATCCCTTGACTCCACTAGCCCCTAGAGCTCTATCTAACTCTCTCTTAAATCCATCCAGTGACTTGGCCTCCACTGCCCTCTGTGGCAGGGAATTCCGCAAATTCACAACTCTCTGGACGAAAAGTTTTTTTCTCACCTCAGTCTTAAATGGCCTCCCCTTTATTCTAAGACTGTGTGTGGCCCCTGTTTCTGGACTCGCCCAACATTGTGGGAACATTTTTCCTGCATATCTAGCTTGTCCAGTCCTTTTATAATTTTATATGTTTCTATAAGATCCCCCCCCCCCCACATCCTTCTAAACTCCAGTGATTACAAGCCCAGTCTTTTCAATCTTTCCTCATATGACAATCCCATGAGTCGGCCCGGCTGCTGAACTGCATACAAAGCCCAGCCGGCGGGCCAGTTGAGGAGTCCCGCGCAAAGTCTGGTGCTCCGTCCAACTCACGAACCGATGATCGGCCACGCGAAGGAGGGGTGGTGGTGTCGGCGGTCAGCGAAGATCCAAAGGTCGGACAGCTGGCCAGGCTGCCGACGGGGCCATGGGCGAGGCGCTGCTGCTGAACTCCATGGGCTCAACTACGTCGGGACGGGTGAGGTGAGGCCGGACGCCAGTGAATACAAGCCTAGTCTTTTCAATCTTTCCTCATATGACAGTCCCGCCATCCCTGGGATCAATCTCGTGAACCTCCTGCCTCAATCACAAGGATCCAAAACGTCCCTCCCCCCCCCCACCCATCACATTCCACTCACCATGTCAGCATCGCCGCAACTCGGGGTGGCGGAGGCAGTGGAGGCAGCGGGGCGCACCACCGTGGGCATGATCTGGTCGTGCAGGGCTGTCTCCTCGGCTGTGGGCTCCTCCAGGACCTGCGGGCAGAGAGCGGAGCGGTCACCAGCCGGTCAAGAGGGACGATGACGATCACTGCCTCACAGCGCCAGAGACCGCGGATAGTCAAAGGCACGGATAGAGTGGATGTGGAGAGGTTGAGGTAGGGGGGGGGGGAGGAGATGTCGGGACGTTTTGGATCATTGTGATTGAGGCAGTGCAGCGTGGGTTCACCAGATTGATCCCTGGGATGGCGGGACTGGCATATGAGTGGAGTGGATTCCACTAGTGGGAGAGTCTAGAACCAGAAGTCACAGCCCCAGAATTAAAGGACGTTCCTTTAGGAAGGAGATGAGGAGGAATTTCTTTAGTCAGAGGGTGGTAAATCTGTGGAATTCTTTGCCACAGAAGGCAGTGGAGGCCAAGTCAGCGGATATTTTTAAGGCAGAGATAGATATTCTTGATTAGTACAGGAGGGTTAGGAGGGAGAGATAGATCAGCCATGATTGAATGGCGGAGTAGACTTGTTGGGCCGAATGGCCTAATTCTGCTCCTATCACTTCTGAACATCAGATCCTGACTACGGGTGCTGTCTGTACGGAGTTTGTACATTCTTCCCATGACCGGCAAGGGTTTCCCCCGGATGCTCTGGTTTCCTCCCGCACTCCAAAGACGTACAGGTCTGTAGGTTTCTTGGCTTGGTATAATTATAAATTATCCCAGGAATGTGTAGGATAGAGCTAGAGTGCGGGAATCGCTGGTCGACGTAAACTTGATCGAATGGTCGAATTCCGCTCTTAGGACTAATAAGAGTCTTAGAGCTATAGGACTTTATTTGTGTAAGAAAGAACTGCAGATGCTGGTTTAAATTGAAGGTAGACACAAAATGCTGGAGGAAAGGGCCTGTCCCACTTTCACGACCTAATTCACGACCTCTGCCGAGTTTGCCCTCGACTCATACTCGCAGCATGGTCGACACGAGGTCGTAGGTAGGCCGTGATGCTAGTCGTAGGTACTCGTGGCATCAAGTAGGTTGGGGCGTTTTTCTAGCCAGATGAAAAACGTCCACGAGTAAAATAGGTCGTGAATTAGGTTGTAAAAGTGGGACAGCCCCTTAACTGAGCGGGTGAGGCAGCATCTCTGGAGAGAAGGAAATAGGCGCCCATTCCTTCTCTCTGGAGATGCTGCCTCACCCGCCCAGTTACTCCAGCATTTTGTGTCTGCCTAGGACTTTATTCCATGCAGTACGATGGGGGGTGATCTTGAGGAGGCTTGATTCTGCCCCTGGGTCGCATAGTCCTTGCACAAGTCATGGTCTCCTCACCCAGCCAGTGGCCTCGAACATCTTGCAGTCCAGGGGGTCTCCGGAAAGCTTCCCGTCGATGTTGGTCAGCGAGTGGCAGGTGGCCATGGCCGCGATGAAGCTGGACCGGACCAGACTCTGGGTGGACACGTCGCGCTCCAGGGAGAGGAACCTGCGGAGACGAGGGAGACGGAGATGGAAACAGGGCGACCCAGCGGCAGAGTTGCTGCCTCACAGCGCTCGCAGCGCCGGAGACCCGGGTTCGATCCCAACTACTGGTGCTGTCAGTATGGAGTTTGTATGACCTGCGTGGGTTTCCTCCCACACTCCATTGACGCGCAGGTTTTGTAGGTTAATTGGCTTGGTAAATGTAAAAATTGTCCCTTGTGGGTGTAGGATACTGTTAATATGTGGAGATCGCTGGTGGGCGCGGACCCAGTGGGCCAAAGGGCCTGTTTCTGTGCTATACCTCTAAACTAAACTAAAGAAGTGTGGAGAAAGAGCCTCGGGAAGACACTGAAGGCATGGTCCCCTCTCAGTTTAGTTTATTATCACGTGTACAGAGGTACAGTGAAAAGTTTTTGTCCCGTGATAACCAGTCAGCAGAAAGACAATACACAATTGCACTGACCCTAATCCTAATCCCACCACATCGGCCGAGAGTGCAGTCGGCGATCAAATTAATCTCCACATTGTAGACATAAGGGCAGTGGTAGAGTTGCTGCCTCACAGCGCCAGCGACCCGGGTTCGATCCCGACAACCTGTGCTGTCTGTACGGAATTTGCACGTTCTCCCCGTGACCTGCGTGCATTTTCCCCGGGTGTTCCGGTTTCCTCCCACTCTCCAAAGACGTGCAGGTTTGTAGGTTAATTGGCTTCGGTAAAAATTATCCCTGGTGTGTGTGGGATAGTGATCGCTGGGTCGGCTTTATTAAAACAGAGCGGAAATGGGCCCTTTTGCCCACCAAGTCCGCGCCGACCAACAATCACCCCGTACACTAGCGCAGTGTTTCTTAAACTGGTGAATGGTTCACCCAAGGGCGAATGAAATTATTTTTAAAAATGAGTTAATTTATGTTTTTTGCTCATGTGACAAAATAAATTATATATAAAATTATACACATTGGAGAATAAGACGAAAATTACCGAAAAACATAAGAACATTTAGTTAAGGGTGAATGAAATTTTGTGATGAAGACTCCCGCTATCCTACACACACTAGGGACAATTCACAAAAGCCAATTAACTTACAAACCTCTACATCTTTGGAGTGTGGGTAGAAACTGGAGAAAACCCACACAGGTCACGGGGAGAACGTACAAACACCCGACAGAAGGCACCCGTAGTCGAGATCGAACCCGGGTCTCTGGCGTTGTGAGGCAGCGACTCTACATCTGCGCCGCCCTGAACACTAGCTGCCACCCCGCCATTTGCCAAGAGACCTCACCTGCCCTCATGGACCCGGAGGAAGCCCGAGACATCCAGACCGTCCTCTGTCAACGTTCCTGTCTGAAGGACGAGAGGAGAACAGTGTGAGAGTGAGAGGGGCGACACAGGGGTGGGGGTTGGGGAGGGGTGTGGGGGAGAAGGCTGGGCTGCCCAAGGAAGATTGGATGATTCTACCCGACGTGATTCTGGGTGGTGAATCTGTGGATTTCTTTGGGGTTGATAATAATAATAATAATAATAATACATTTTATTTATGGGCGCCTTTCAAGAGTCTCAAGGACACCTTACAAAAATTTAGCAGGTAGAGGAAAAACATGTAAGGGGAAGGAAATAAATAGTAGAGACATGACTAGTACACAAAGTAAAGACAGAGTACAATTCAAAACACAATATGAGGCAATTAATGCACAGATGAAAAGGGAGGGGGACGTGGGGCTAAGGATAGGCAGAGGTGAAGAGATGGGTCTTGAGGACGGGACTGGAAGATGGTGAGGGACACGGGATTGCGGATCAGTTGGGGGAGGGAGTTCCAGAGCCTGGGAGCTGCCCTGGAGAAGGCTCTGTCCCCAAAACTGCAGAGGTTGGACTTGTGGATGGAGAGGAGAACGGCTGATGTGGATCTGAGGGACCGTGAGGGTTGGTAGGGGGAGAGGAGGTCAGTGAGATATGGGTGGGGCCAGATGGTGGAGGGCTTTGTAGGTGAGGACCAGGATTTTGTAGGTGATCCGGGGTGATGGGGGATGGGAAGAGAGAGGGAGGGATAGAGTGGATGAGGAGAGGATGTTTCCACTGGTGGGTGAGTGAGTGTCATGAGTGAGTGTCATGAGTGAGAGTGTGTGAGCGTGAGTGTGCGAGTGAGTGTAAGTGTGTGAGTGATTGAGTGAGTGGGCGAGTGTGTGGGCGAGGGCGAGTGTGAGTGGGCGAGTGTGAGTGGGCGAGTGTGAGTGGGTGAGTGTGAGTGGGCGAGTGTGAGTGGGCGAGTGTGAGGGGGCGAGCGAGAGCGGGCGAGCGTGAGCGGGCGTGTGAGTGTGAGCGGGCGAGTGAGTGGGTGAGTGTGGGTGGGTGAGTGTGAGCGGGTGAGTGTGAGCGGGTGAGTGTGAGCGGGCGAGTGAGAGCGTGTGAGTGGGCGGGTGAGTGTGAGCGGGTGAGTGTGAGCGGGCGAGTGAGAGTGGGCGAGTGAGTGGGTGGGTGAGTGTGAGCGGGTGAGTGAGTGGGCGTGTGAGTGTGAGCGGGTGAGTGGGCGTGTGGGTGGGCGTGTGAGTGGGCGGGCGAGTGGGCGGGTGAGTGTGAGCGGGTGAGTGTGAGCGGGTGAGTGTGAGTGAGTAGGAGGTGCAGGGTGGGCTGACCTTGTCGAAGCAGACGAGGTTGAGCTGGCCACACATGTTGATGCGCTGGGGGTTGATGGAGTAGATGCGCTGTTTGCGCAGCCGCTGCTGGGCGTAGATGATGCCGGCGGTCATGGCTGCCGGCAGAGCCGGGGGCACCGTGATGGTGATGATGTCCAGCGTCTTCACGATGATGGTGCCCACGTCCTCCTGCGGCCGGAGGCACAAGTGGTCAGCCCGCTCCAGTGATCATCCCGAAGGTCGACGCAAAACGCTGGTGTAACTCAGCGGGACAGGCAGCATCTCTGGAGAGACGTTTCGACCCAAAACGTCACCCATTCCTTCTCTCCAGAGATGCTGTCTGTCCCGCTGAGTTACTCCAGCATTTTGTGTCTATCTTCGATTTAAACCAGCATCTGCAGTTCTTTCCTACACCAATGATCACCCCTCCCTCTCCCTCCCCACTCCCTTTTCCACACCCTCTATTTGTCTCTCCCCTCCCTTTCTGTCCCTCCGCGCTCCCTCCTGCTCTCTCACACACGGTCAGGCAGAGACACACACACTCACACACACAGACAGTCACAGGCAGATACACACACACACACAGAGACACAGACACACAATCACAGAGACAGACACACGCACACACACACACACACACAGAGCCGGAGGTCAGGGTCGTACCAGGGACCGTGGAGTGTGGCTGTGCGCTCGGGACGACAGATGGCACAATGGGCTAAGTGTTCGGCTGGCAACCGGAAGGTAGCCGGTTCGAATCCCGCTTGGAGTGCATACTGTCGTTGTGTCCTTGGGCAAGACACTTCACCCACCTTTGCCTGTGTGTGTCCTTGGGCAAGACACTTCACCCACCTTTGCCTGTGTGTGTCCTTGGGCAAGACACTTCACCCACCTTTGCCTGTGTGTGTGGATGTACTTATGTGAAGCACTTTGGGGTCAATGCAAGTTGACTAAAAATGTGCTATATAAATAAAGAAATTTAAATTTAACGCTCCCAGGTTATGTTGAGAGGACCCTGCCGGTCCCACCCCCTCTCAACCGTGCAGCAAGAGGCAGTGGCAACCGGGGGGGGGGGGGGATGTGGAAAGCTGCCCCAGCCCCAGTGATAGGTCATACTCACCCCCATCTGGCAGCTGTGGACGATGTTGTAGACCATGCCGACAGCAGCCACGGCCACCAGGCCAAGCAGGAAGCGGTAGGCGTCGCGATACAGCTTGAAGTCGGCTGCCTTTGGGAAGAGGATGGAACAGACCAGCTGCCCTTTTGAGGTATAGAAACCTGCAGGGGGGGGGGGGGAGGGAGAGGTCAGTGGCGGGTGTACACTGAGGGGAGGGGAGATCTTCCCCACCTCCACAGACCAGGGGTTACCGCATGCACCGTCCCCCCCCCGCCCCCGTCCCCCCAGCGGGTCCTGACCACCCCCACCCCCTCCCAGCTTGGGATAACTTCCCCCACCCTGGGGTAAATCCCCCCCCCCCCCCGTGTGTGTACGACGGCAGCATTCATGGGTCCCCGCTCAACAAGCTTGTCTGCACCACCACTGCCGTAGTAAGTAAGTACAATTTATTTATAGAGATGAAAAATAATGAAAACTTTATTGTCATTCAGATATACACCTAGACACAGTGCACTTTGAACGAAATTTCGTTGCATTTGATTCTCCAATCAGGTAAATAGTACAAGTAAAAGTGCTAGGTGCGTCCATAAATATGCCTCATGTGCATGGTTCTGTAAAATAAATATATATAAAAAGTTTTTAAAAAGTGTCGATATTTAAAAAGTTCTAGCCTCGGTTTTGTTGATTGTTCAGTAATCTTATGGCCTGGGGGATGAAGCTGTTGCAGAACCTGGTTGTCCCGCTCTTCATGCTGCGGTACCTCCTCCCAGAGTTAAGCAGTATAAACAGTCCAAATTGTGGGTGTGTGGGGGCTCTGGTAATGCCCTTAGCTCTAATCAGACAGCGCTTGTACCCCATGTCCATGATGGAAGGAAGAGAAGTCCCAATGATTTTTTCCGCTGTCCTCACCACTCTCTGAAGGCACTTCCAGTCCGCAGCTGTACAGCTGCCGCACCGCGTAGAGATGCAGCTGGTCATGACCGACTCAATTGTGCTTCTGTAGAAAGTGGCGAGGATGGGAGGGTGGAGGTGTAAACTTCTCAACCTGCGGAGGAAGTACAACCGCTGCTGTGCCCGTTTTGCCAGAGATGTAATGTTTGTGGGCCAGTTTAAGGTGTCTGTTTAAATCAACTTGCGTTGAAACCAAAGTGCTTCACATAGAAGAGTTAATTTATTAAAGTTTCCGTGGTTCCATAGAAAAATAAAAAAATAAAAAAATGGCACAACTCATTATAGAACTCAACATGAATGTCCCTTGCTACCAAAGTGGATAACCTCACATTTATCCACATTATTATACTACACCTGCCATGCATTTGCCCACTCACCCAACCTATCCAAGTCACCTTGCAGCCTCCTAGCATCTCTGCCACAGAAGGTAGTTGAGGCCACACAGTTCATTGGCTATATTTAAGAGGGAGTTAGATGTGGCCCTTGTGGCTAAAGGGATCAGGCGGTATGGAGAGAAGGCAGGGATGGGATACTGAGTTGGATGATCAGCCATGATCATATTGAATGGCGGTGCAGGCTCGAAGGGCTGAATGGCCTCTACTCCTGCACCTATTTTCTATGTTTCAAGAAGCTTGTCTGCACCACCATTGCCCTAGTAAGTAAGTACAATTTATTTATATAGCACGTTTAAATCAACTCGCGTTGAAACCATAGAAGAGTTAATTTATTAATTACGTTTCTGTGCATCGATGGAAACATTAAAAAAAAAAAAAATGACAACAACACATTATAGCATTCAAATAGGCAATGTTTTGGGCCAAAACCCTTCTTCAGACTGAAGAAGGGTTTCGGCCCGAAACGTTGCCTATTTTCTTCGCTCCATAGTTGCTGCCTCACCCGCTGAGTTTCTCCAGCAATTTTGTCTACCTTCGATTTTCCAGCACCTGCAGTTTCTTCTTAAACACATTATGAATTCAATATGAACGTCCACCCACAGCCCTGTTACCCCTCTTCCCCCATCCCCCCCTCTGCTGCTGGTGTGACCCAGGCAGTCCCCCCCCCCCCCACACCCACCTGTGCGTACGACCACGGCCTTGACGTGCTCGCTGCTGTAGAAGCGTGTCTGCACCACGGCGGTGCCGCAGAACAGGGTGTGCCTCTTGTGCGCCTCCACGCTGTAGACCTCCTCTGGTGCTGCCCCCACGCCCCGGCCCGGCTCCGGCAAGCTGGTCTTCATCACCGGCACGCTCTCCCCTGCGGACCCCAGACACGGGAGAGAGGCCGTCAGAGCCCGGCACGCATCCCGCGCCCCGCCCCTAGCAGCCCAACACCGCCACACGCCATTCGGCCCAACGCCCACCCTCCCAGGCAACATCGTGCGAATATTGCCTTTCCCTCTCCCCCTCCCCTCTCGTTATTGCCCTCCCTCTTCCTCTCCCTCCCCTCTCTACCTCTCCCCATCTCTCTCTCCCCTCCCCACTCCCTCATTACATCATTGCAACCCAAGAGGCCATTGAGTTGTGCTGCCTCACAGCGACAAGAGACCCGGGTTCGATCCTGACAACGGGCGCTGTCTGTACGGAGTTTGCACGATCTCCCCGTGACCTGCGTGGGGTTTCTCCGGGTGGTTCTCGGTTTCCCCCACCACCTCAAAGATGTGCGGGTTTGTAGGTTGTTAATTAGCTTGGTGTTCATGTAAATTGTCCCTAGGTGTGTGTGTGTGTGTGTAGGGTAGTGTTAGTGTCGCGGGATCGCTGGTCGGCGCGGACCGGTGGGCCGAAAGGGCCTGTGTCCCCGCTGTATCTCTAAGCTTAAACTAACTTAAAGGGTCCCCTTCCCCACCTGTGGCAGAGGGTCGGGCAAGTGAAACCTGTCCCCCACTCAAAGGGTGGACGCCAAACAGAGTAACGGGAGGGGCGGGTGAGGGGGGGGGAGGAGAGGGAGGGGAAAGGAGAATCTCACCGGTCAGCAGGCTTCTCGTTAACCACGCAGGTCCCAGTGACCAGCACGGCATCGCAGGGCATCAGCATGCCACCGATCGGGATGAGGACCACGTCACCCCGGGCCACCAGGTCGGTGGGAGAACATTTCCTCACTCACTGGGAGACACGAGAGAAATGATTGGG